>NC_041388.1:295410828-295421876 GCF_002162155.2 Triticum dicoccoides
GAGAAGGATCATCTAGATCATGAAGACCTCATCTCTTTTGGATTTGGGATGAACTCTATCTAGTACTGATTTCCCTTTGTTGTTCATGTACCTTGTGGGTTCATGTGTTTGTTAGTCTAGTGGATGTGTGATTGGACTTGTTTTTGAGTGTTTCCCCTTGTGATTTCTCTCCCGTTCTTCGTGTGTTCTTCATGTTCTTCACGGGACCCCCCTCCAAATCGTGAAAGATCGGCCCTTAGGGTTCCACCCTACATCATCTTGGTATCATGAGCCACGTTGATCATGAATTTGGAGTCCCTATCCCTATTTTTCTAGCATAATTTTGTTGATTTCGTCCCAAATTTGAAAATCCCCACCAAAAATAGCCCCATTTTTTGTGATTTGTTGGTTTGATGATGTTTTGTTGGATTTGATCCATGGATTTGATGTGTTACTCGTAGATCTAGCTTCCCCACAAGTTTTCCCACCTTCCATCCACGAAATCTCCTCAATTTTGACCCCAAAATCATCCATTTCTACCCAAAAATCGTGTCCCTGAGAGGAAATCCCGAGTAGTGTGACCTGCCCGGATCATCCGGAAGTGCTCCTGGATCATCCGGATCCACCTGGATCAGCTGGGCCCTCTCCCGGACGCCTGGACACCCCACGCGCCCGAAAACCAGTTGACCTACCCGGATCATCCGGGCCAACTCCCGGATGTTGGGATAACCTTGAAACTGACACGACTGAATTTTTGTTTTGGCCATAACTAATTCATTCGGAGTCCGATTTTGACATTTTTTAGCTCGTTTTGAAGCTATTGACATCCTCAATCCCATAAAAATACTACCAACACCATTAGACTCCATCAAATCTTTGGAACTTTGGCATCTTTGCCTATTCCCTCCACCATATAATTCGCATAACCACCATCGTTTTCCGCAACCTAACCCATTTTGTTCCCCATCGCATTTGTGGTTGCTTGAGTTATGATTTGAGTCTCCTAAGGTGTTTCGGCTACTTAGGGACAGTTGCTTCTTCATCAACCACCCCCATCACTTCCTCATTGTCACCTTCAAAATCACCATCGCTTTTGCACTACCACCATTTGACATTTGAGATTTTGAGTTCACGATTTTTTCGTTTCCTAAGGTGTTTTGGCTAATTAGGAACTGTTCTACATCGAGCACACCACCACTCATCTTCGCCACGAGGTCGTCATCGACATTGACCACTTAACCATCATCCGTCCTTGCTCACAAACGAGAAACCCTCGACGGTAACCTCGACGACATCCATTGTATATTCCCTTGCCATGGCATTGTTAACCCCGAGCCCATTTTGCGTCACTTGCCCATCGAGACTAGTCATTGAGTATTGCCAGCAACGTTACTTGTGCACATTAGTGATCCGTACCTTCCATTGCATGCATACCATATCATCTTGGTATCCTCATCTTGGTATCATCATATCATCTTGTGTCACAAGATTGTTCCCACATATACACAATTGCTATCTTGGTTTGTGCATTTCGCATAGTGGCCATAACAAAAAAAGGCCTTTAAGCAAAAGAGAAAAGCAAAGAGCTTGTAAGCAATGGCCATAGCATGGCCACATTACATATCATACTACCATATTGATCATACCATACTACCATATTGATCATCTTGGATCATCGTGTGTGAATCACCGGGAACCATACATACATAGCATAGTTGGGATAGAAAGTTGATACATTTTGCATCTTATAGGCTGTGCACAACTGTTGTATCCGCCTAATGAGCAATCGTGCTAGCGTCTCTCTAGAGTTGTGCAACACGAGCGTTTTTCGTGGATTCCACATTTTGAGCTCATTCCTTGGTTGCACGACCCCATTTATCTATCCATGTGTGTGTTTCCATGTCCCATTCATTGCTATCGGTCTACTTGTTTCATTTGCGAATTTGTGAATCTCTTTTAACATTATTGACTCTTACTAACAATTGCATCAATTTTTTGTGCCACTTGTCCTAACCAAGCCACTCGATAGCTTTACTTTGTAGATGTGAGTGAGCAAGTCCGGTACCAATTCCACTATTCTTTCATTTCACATTGAGTGAAATGGGATACATCCTCAACTTTGGGAAAAGGTAGCTTGGTATTGTTTATCTCATTTCCTATTCACCTCTACTCGAGTCTTGTGATGGATAGGCAAAGCATATCTACTTCGGTCTACACTAACAACGACGAGTTTGATGCCACGGAAAACTTCTTCGAAGCCAAGATGGATGCTCAAATGGAGGAGATCAAAGCCCTCATCAAGACCTACAAGCGGTCTTCCTCATCTTCGAGAAGACGCTCAAGTGCACATGCTTCCGAGCTACCATCTCCGGCAAGGTCGCATCGGCATCAACACCATCACTGATGTAGGGTGGAACCCTCTAGGCCAATCTTTCATGATTTGGAGGGGGATTCCCGAAGAACACGATGAACACACGATGGGAAATGAGAGGACACTCGGATCAACAAGAATAGGTCACACATGTGCTAGATCCATGAACACAAAGAGAGACACATGATTCAAATCCAACAAAGGGGGATATAAGTAACTAGTTCATCTCCAAGAGGAGGTCTTGAACCCACTAGGGGATCTTCGCCTAGGTGGAGGGCTTGAATCCACTTGGGAGATCTTCGCCTAGGTGGAGGGCTTGAATCCACGTGGGAGATCTTCTCCTAGGTGGAGGGCTTGAATCCACTTGGGAGATCTTCTCCTAGGTGGACGGCTTGGCCTCCAATGGAATAGGTAACAAGTGGATGAGCAAAGCTCTATCTCTCATATGAGCTATACCAATGCTAGCCCTAATAAGAGGTAGGAGTATATATAGTCTAGGGTGCGAAAGGGTACATGGGCTTCGGCCCAGCACTCTGTGCACAGACGAGCGTCGGGCGTCCGGACATCCAGTGGCTCGCGAGGGTGTCGGACGTCCGACATTTCAGCTCGGATCAGGTGGCGTCGGATTTCCGAAGGCGGTTAGCCGTCCGGTCGTTGGTCGTCTGGAGGTCTCGGATTTCCAATAATTTCCCTTTTGTTGGGTGGCACCATATGTCCGGAGGGACTCGGTTGTCCGGTCGTTGGGGCGTGTCGGACGTCCGGTCCGTGCCGGTCGTCCGGCCGCTGTAGTGTTCGTTGGCTGGGACTTGGGCTGGCCGAAGCTTCAGGCGTCGGACGTTCAACGGGGTCCGGTCGTCCGGTGGCTGGGGTTTTTCCGGCAGCTCTTCTTCTTGGTTCTTGTACTTGGTGTCCTCGCCATCTTGGTCGTTGGGTGTAGTTGCTCCGTGGCTATCCTCAAGGTACTTGATCACACATAGGGTTTCCGCTTGAGGTAGTAGCCATGTCTCACATATAGAAAGTGCTAGTTCGGAGAGGAGCGAGTTCACCTTAGTTTCGATAGCCCTTGCTCAAGCTCTTTTCATAGGTCGATGTGGTGTCGTAGGAGACGAAGGTAGGTCCATGGGGATGACCATAGGATGCTCCGCATCATCCCCCCCCCCCTTGGGAAAGATCCGACCTCGGATTGAAAGCCTCATCACCATGGTAGGGAGAGAGATCTTTGACGTTGAAGATGTCACTCACGAAGTACTTGTCACGTGGGATGTCGATCTTGTAGGCGTTGTTGTTATAGCGTTCAAGCACCTTGAAGGGTCCATCAGCTCATGGTAGAAGCTTGGACTTGCATTCATCGGGGAAGTGGTCCTTGCGAAGGTGTAGCCACACAAGATCTCCAATGTTGAATATCATGGGGTGCTTGTTGAAGTTGATCTTGGCCGCGAGGTGTTGTACTTGGTGCTCGATGGTGTGCCTTGTATCTTCATGCACCTTCTTGAGATAGCTCGCTCGAGTGTTCGCATCCATGTTGATGCTCTCTTGTAGTGGTAGTGGTAGAATGTCCAATGGGGACAACGGGTTGAAGCCGTAGACGACCTCAAATGGGGACTTGCCAGTATTCGAATGTCTTGCGCGGTTGCAGGCGTGCTCAGTGATGGGTAGACACTCCTCCCACTCCTTTATGTTCTTCTTGATCAACACGCGTAGGAGAGTGGATAGCGTCCGATTTGTGACCTCCGTTTGGCCGTTGGTTTGTGGATGGTATGCCGAAGAGAATAAGAGCTTGCTTCCGAGCTTGGCGCATAGTGTCTTCCAAAAGTAGCTTAGGAACTTGACGTCGCGGTCCGAGACAATCGCCTTTGGCACTCCATGTAGACGCAAGATTTCCCTACAAAAGAGATTGGCAACATGTGAAGCATCGTCTATCTTGTCGCATGGAATAAAATGTGCCATCTTAGAGAAACGGTCCACAACAAAAACACATAATCTTTGCCATTTCAAGTTCAAGGCAACCCAAGCACAAAGCCCATACTAATATCTTCCCATGGGTGATACGGAATAGGAAGTGGCACATAGAGACCATGGGATTGAGCTTTAGACTTAGCTTTGTGACATGTAGAGCTTTGGTTGGTGTAGCGGGAGACGTCGCGGAACATCTTGGGGCCAAAGTAGTTCTTTGAGAGCGTAGCAGAGGTCTTCTCGCGTCCAATGTGTCCCATAAGTCCTCCATGAGATTCTTGCAAAAGTAACAAACGAAGAGAAGACTCGGGGATAAATAGTTTGTTAGCTCTCATAAGATAATCATCTTTGATGTAATAGTGTTCCCAAGATGTATGGGTCAAACATTTGGCATAAGGAATAGCAAAAGTAGGATCATGCACATACAAGTCTTTTATGTGCTCAAAGTCAATGACATTCAATCCAAGTTGAGTAACAAGCATGCATTTGCGGGATAAAGCATCCGCCACAACATTCTCCTTGCCTTTGATATACTTGATGACATAAGCAAATGACTCGATGAATTCACTCCACTTAGCATGACGCTTGTTCAACTTAGTTTGACCCTTGAGGTACTTAAGTGTTTCATGATCCATGTGAAGAATGAACTCATGAGGGCGGAGATAATGCTCCCAAACATGCAAGACTATCACTAAAGCATACAGCTCTTTGTCATAGATGGGGTAGTTAAGTTGCGCTCTAGAAAGTTTTTCACTAAAGTATGCTATGGGGTGCTTCTCTTGCATCAACACACCTCCTATGCCATAACCGCTAGCATCACAATATATCTCAAAAGGTTTATCAAAGTTGGGTAATGCAAGCAAAGGGGCATGCATAAGCAAATTCTTAAGATCATTGAATGCGATATCTTACTCAAGGTGCATTCTTCTTACTCAAGGCATGCAAAGGTAAAGCAATTGTGCTAAAATCCTTCACAAAGCGACGATAAAATCCGGCCAAGCCAAGAAAACTACACACTTGTTGCAAGTTTGTGGGTTGGGGCCAAGTTTTAATAGCTTCAATCTTGGTTTCGTCTACATGCACACCCTTAATTAGGAGAGACAACGAATCCTAGGAAAAACAAGTTTGTCTACATAACTAGCCATTTGTATAAGACAAATTTGGTCTTAAATGTGGTTTTCCATTCATCACCCTCCTGTATGCAGATTTGATAGTAGTCACTCTTAAGATCAATCTTAGAGAAAATTGTGGCTCCGCTAAGCTCATCGAGCATGTCATCTAAGCGTGGGATGGGGTGATGGTATCTAACGGTGATAGCATTGATAGGACGATAATCGGAACACATACGATATGTACCATCTTTCTTGGGAACAAGGATTACCGAGATGACACATGAGCTCAAGCTTTCTCGTACATGGCCATTGTCGATGAGTTGTTGTTCTTGCCATTGGATCTCCTTGGTTTCTTCGGGGTTGACGTGGTAGGGTGCCTTGTTAGGAAGAGGTGCTCCGGGGATGAGGTCGATGCGGTGTTCGATGCCTTGAAGAGGAGGTAGACCCGGAGGTAGCTCATCAGGAAATACATCTCGGAATTCCTGCAATAGAGAAGACAACACTAAAGGTAGATGGTGATAGGTGTTAGTTTTTGTTGCGTCGTCCTTGCACAATAGGACAAAGTGCACAACACTTGATGGGTTCTCACACACTTCTCTCATCTCACTTTTGGTAGCGAATAGCACTAAGTTTTTCTTGTCGCTCGTCGTGGAGGCACTCAATTTTGGCTTGTGGCACTCACTCTCTTTTGGGTGGCTCACTCTCTCACTATTCTCTCCCCGATGGGTGGTTGCTTGCTTGTCGCCGATCACTTGGCTTGGTGACATAGGTCGTAGCACGTACTCCTTTCCCTTCATCTTGAAGCTATAGTGATTGGTTCTTCCATTGTGAATGACGTCATGGTCGAACTGCCAAGGTCGTCCAAGTAGGAGATGGCAAACGTACATAGGAACCACATCACACTCCAAAGTGTCTTCGTATGCGCTGATCTTGAAGGAGACTTGCACGGTGTGCTCCACTTGAATAGTGTTGGAGTCGCTAAGCCATTGGACCTTGTAATGACGGGGGTGCTTCATCTTGACCAATTATAGCTTGGAACATAGCTCTTCACTTGCCAAGTTGTGGCAACTACCTCCGTCGATGATGACCTTAACGGAACGACCGTTGATGCCCGCTTTGGTATGGAAGATGTGGCAATGTCGGTCTTCCTCTTGTTGGTGTTGAAGCGTCAAGACCTTGGAGACAACGAGAGCCGGGCTCGAATCATTGTCACAAAAGACTTAGTCATCTTCATCTTAATTCACTTCTCGGTGCATGGCCACATGCTCAAGGGCTTCCATTTCATCTTTAGTTATAGAGTCGTATGTGCCATCGTCGTTGGCAATCATGGTGCGCCTTGTGTGGCACTCAAATGTCTTGTGGCCTCGGCCTTGACATGTGAAGCACTTGATGAAACTTGTCTTGGCAGTCTCATCGGTTGGAGTAGATGATGATGAAGATCTCGGCTTGAAGTTTCTTGTAGTAGGAGGACGACTTGAAGATGTCGAAGTTTTCTTGTAACTTGACTTGTCGTCGTTGCTTGTAGAAGGTTTGGTTGAGGTAGGATTCGTTGTAGTCGGTGAAGCTTGGTTGTACGAGGAGCCGTAGGACTTGGAAGAGTACTTGGCATACTTGTAGTCTTCTTGCACTTGTCACTCCGCCTTGGTAGCTTGGTGTACTAGCTCGATGAGGTTCATGTACGGTTGGAAATCCGCAATCTTCTTGATAGGATGGTTGAGTCCATTCAAGAAGCATGCCATGGTTTGTTCCTCATCTTCCGTGACATTTGCTCGAATCATGGCAATCTCTATTTCCTTGTAGTACTCTTCAACTGACTTTGTGACTTGCTTGAGAAGTTGCAATCTCTTGAAGAGATCGCGACTATAGTACGTGGGTACAAAACACGCTCGCATGACATCCGTCATTTGGTTCATGTTGTGATGGGTGCGTCACCTCTTGTTGTTCGACGCTCAATGACTTTCTCCCACCAAATGAGGACATAGTCTTGGAACTCAAGAGATGCCATGGCGATCTTCTTCTCTTGCTCATAGTTGTACAAACGAAAGATCTTGTCAATTTTCAATCCCCATGAAAGGAATTCTTTGGGATCATTGCTTCCGGAGAAATTAGGCATGGTGAACTTGAGCTTGCCATATCATTGCTCTTCATTGTGTTGGGGTCGATGGTGATGATGCTCTTGGCATGGAGGAGGATCTTAAGCCACTTGTTCCTCGTGCTCCACTTGATTGTTTTGTCGTTGGTGTTATGGAATTCATGCACGGTTCCTCATTTCTTGGCGCTCCTCAAGGCATGTGGCTTCTTCTTGTCGCTCTCGTCAGATGGCCTCTTCTTGAACTCGTGCTTGGCGGTTGCTCTCGTCGACGGCTAGTGTAGCTTCGCGTAGAGCACGTTGGGCTTCAAGGTTTTTTTTCTTCACGCCGATGTTGTTCTTGTTGAAGGGCATCGACGTCTTGATGGTCTTGTTGATCTGTGGCACCCCGGCTTAGAGAAACCGGAACACCCGGTATTCCAGCCCAGAGATCAAGTTTTCTGGAATACGACACTGCTTGACATAGAACAAATCAACTCTTATTACAAAGGATAATGGATACAAAGGTCTGATGTTACAAAGGATCACATCAACACGACGACACTACGCCTGCTAAGATAGCTCTATGCTAGCAGCGTAACAACTCGTAGCATCGGAAAACTTCTAGCAGTGGAACGACGACGACAGTGGTGAATTCCACTCCGTGGGGACTCTGGCTGGGACACGATCTAGCTCGCACGCGCGGTAACCTCGATAAGCAATCAATCACGGCATCACTTGCAATATGGCATAACATGCCAGGTCAGTACATTGAATGTACTTGCAAGCTCACAACAACCTGAAGCATCAAGGCAAGACAATAACATAACATTAACAGGTTAAGTTATCAACAACTACTATGGTGTGGAAGCAATAACTAAGCAGGGTATGAAACTACTAGAATACGGATGAACCAACATCTCTGATCTCAAGAACCATCTCACTCTTGGTTGTCCAACCAAGCAATAAATCACCTCGATCACCTCATGATCAATACCTCCACGTGATCACCGCGTGACCACATCACTAACTGAATGATCATCCTCAAGACCATCTCAACATCATCACCGGCATCCTGCCAAACTGATACTGCTCACATAATCAACATATAAGTCATCTAAAAAGTCATTCCGTCATGTGAGTGTTGATCGAAAGGTACACCTAGTATGAACTGTGCCCATGACCGAGGACACGGCTATCGATAGTCTATACACACTCTGCAGAGTTTAGCACACTGTACCCACATCACAAAACCCATGGCCTCGTGCTCCCATTCGGGTGGACCAACGGTGTTCCGACAAAACCAATCTACTGCATGACACTCTCCCGGCCACTCCGACCAACTCTGACCAAGTCCACTTTGGGCTAAGTCATGGGTGGCCCTGATGCCACTCTGGACATCCAACGGCCACCGTCGTGGCAAAAACAAAAACAGTCCCAAATAGGGACAACCCGGGTACAACACAACTTGGGCACACAAGGCCTATGGCCGCCTACCTGATCAGGGTAGCGCACGCACATAACCTTCCTTAGTTGGAGGAACCGACGAGAGGAATGGCAATAGACCGCATTAGGGCCCTGCCATAAAGGCAAATGTGGTTGCACTGAAAAAGCCCGGTTCAATGGCACCTGACCAATGAAATGGCATAATTTATCCCCAAGATAGATCTGTGCTAACTGCTGCTCTAATCTCATACCAACCTGCGACCCAAGTTAAAGCAATATCCAACAAATGATCTAGAGCATACTATCATCATAACCAAATACTCCAAGGATAGAATATCACTACTATCATGATGAATCCAAGCATAATGATACTACTAGGCCAATAGCAAGAGCAAGATAGCTAACCATAGAACAACGTGATATCATCAAATCCAAACCATACTCCAAAGCATAATATCTCAAATAATCATGATGAAAATAATAATAATAACAACAATAATAATAATAATAATAATAATAGCCACTAATAATCTAATGGGAACATGTCATCCTCATAATCTACAAAATATTATCCCTAGAAATCCAAACAACATCATGGCAGTAGCAAGATCAACATATCACTCCAAGAAATGCCATGAATAAATCTTGTAGCTAAATGCACATTTTAAGCAAGTTCAAATTAGTAAACCATGGCATTGCATTGCAATCATGCAAATGAGGGTGTGGCTTGCCTGGGAGAGGTGGAATAACCGGGAAGAAGTGTGAGAAGGTCGCGGAAAGAATTGCCGAAAATCTTTCTCTCTCGAAGGGGGCTGCATAAGGGCAGGGGAAAATGGTCATTTTCAAAATGTTATCACATGGTGAAAATGATACCATCGGAATGGGCTCGACAAGACAAAGAAGTGGGCTTTGGAATCACCTCATTTGGAGTAGGGAGTAAAAAGATATGATTGCTTTTGTACCAAGGACCCATCTGTATTAAAATCCTTACAAACATGCCCTCAGTTGGAAAAACAGAACGCGCCTTTGCCGAAAATACGTCTTCTGAAAAGGAAAGCGCATTCTCAGCCGCAGTAAGAGGAAAGTACGTTTTTCAAAGAAGAAAGCATATTTTTGGGAATACACTTCCACTTACTCCACGTCAGCGGGCCGGCCGGGTCAGCGCCTAGAGGCCAACAGGTGGGGCCCACGAGCAGGGGGGTTGTCGTCTTCAACTTCTCGCCCGCGCTCAACCGAGGCAAAGGCGAGGCTCGGCCGGTATTTGCCGACGACTCCGGCCATCTCCCACAGAGTTCTACACATGGATGAGCTCAGCGCGGAGTGGCGCATCGAGTGGTATAAGTTATGACCTCCGAGAAGGGCCGAGGCGATGACAGCTTTGACGCCAGCGGTGCGAGGTCGTCGGACGATGTTGGAGTCAGGGCTTCGGTGCACCGGTGGTCGAGTGTAACACCCCGGATATGATTTACCCAATTTGTACTCCAACTCTTGCCGTTTCCGGCGTTAAGTTATTTTATTTTCTCGGGTTTGGGTCTTTGTCTCCGTGTGTTGTTATCGTTGCCATGCATCTCATATCATGTCATCATGTGCATTGCATTTGCATACGTGTTCATCTCATGCATTTGAGCTTTTTCCCCGTTGTTCGTTTTGCATTCCGGCGCTTCGTTCTCCTCCGGTGGTCATTTCTAGCCTTCTTTCGTGTGTGGGGATTAAACATTTCCGGATTGGACCGAGACTTGCCAAGCGGCCTTGGTTTACTACCGGTAGACCGCCTGCCAAGTTTTGTACCATTTGGACTTCGTTTGATGCTCCAACGGTTAACCGAGGGACCGAAAAGGCCTCGTGTGTGTTGCAGCCCAACACCCCTCCAAGTTGGCCCAAAACCCACCAAAACCCTCTCCATCATCTAGAGCGTTCGATCACGATTGCGTGGCCGAAAACCGCACCTCATTTGGACTCTCCTAGCTCCCTCTATGCCTATATATAGACCCCCTCCTCCAAATTCGCGGTTCCCCTCGTCCCTAACCCTAAATCCCAGACCCGCCGCCCGCCGGACATTTTTCCGTCCGACCGGACATTGTCCGCTCCCCCGCCGGCCACTCCGGGAGCGCCACCTGTC
>NC_041388.1:295422407-295431682 GCF_002162155.2 Triticum dicoccoides
GAGCCTCTCCGGCCATCTCCGCCGTCCGCCGCTCCGGCCCCGAGCTCCGGCGACCGGATCCGCGCCGCCCCTGACCGTCTCTTCAAGCTCCGGCCGCCACTTCTCCAACTCCAGCGAACTCACTCCGGCCAACCTCGAGAAACGCGCCAGATCCAGATCTGGATCTCGTCTGGGTTGACTTTCTCCCGAAACCCTAGTTCATATGCTCCTATTCATCGCATCGTAACTCCTCATCCGTAGCTCCGTTTTGGGAATATAACATATCAAAATGTTCATCTCAGAGAGTACATCATTTCATTCCATTACATCATTTTCATTTGAGTTCATCTTGATGCCAGAAATGCTGTTAGAAGAGTGCTACTTGAGATAATTGTCAGATCTGCTGCTCCATTTAGATATTTGTCATTTTTGCCATGATTATTGTGTGCATGCTATGCCCATGAGCTCTACATATGTTTTGTTAAGGGTTTTGCCATATTTCCAGAGGTGCAACCCATGTATTTTTGTGATGTGTGTGGTGACTAGCACAAGCTTGTCAAGTGATGCACTTGGTAATGCTGATTCAGGGACTTAGCATTTCCACAAAGTCCTTGACCTGTTTATCTCATATGGCGATATATTCATGTTGTTTCCTAGTGATCCGTGCCTCTTTTGAGGATGATCAGTAAGGATGTTTTGTTAATATTGTAGTGCTCTATCCATCGATGTCTTTGTTTGCAATTATGGAGCACCCTAGCTTGAGTCAATCGAGCTCTACTTTTGCTACTTCATGAATCTGGGCAGATTGTCTACTTGTTAGCGATTTCGCCGATGATGTTGTAGTTGATCCGTGCATGCTATGTTATTGTTCTTGCCATATCTAGCTTGCATTTTGTGTATTCTTGATGGTTGTATGCTTATATTATCATGACTTGCTTCGTAGTGAGTGCATCGAGCTCGTAAACATGCCTACTTGATATCTGTTTTCAGCATGCTCCAGTTTTCACTAAGTCTGAGAACTGATTATGTTTTTGCCATGTTCACATGCTTGCAATTGTATTTTTTGATCCCTTTTGGCTCAAGGTCACTAAGGGACTTTTGTTAAGCTCTTTGAGTAGCTCCATGCCATTCTTTACTTTGCCATGTTCAGGTCCTGTAGCATATAGTTTTCATGCTCCGAAGTGTGCTATCTGACCTGAAATTCCAGACAAGTCTTAATTTCACTAAGTCTGAAATCTGTTTGCCATATGCATTTTTGCCATGCTTGTTTGAACCTGTTAATGGATGAATTGGCCGTAGGTCAGTGCTAGACTTTTGTTAAGCATCATGAATGCATCCCTGCCATGTATTTTTTTGGGTGCTTTAGCTTGTTCATCTCTTTGCATTTAGATGGCTACTTGCTGTAAATCGCAGACCGGTGTCATTTGAATTGCTTGCCATTTCCAAACCGTAACTCCGATTCCGGCGTTCTTTATATCGTTTTCAAGCGATTTCATCTCATTTTTCTAGTGGCACACTTGGATTCCCAAGTTGAGGCCAGGTTCATGCATCCCTTGTCAAATCTTGCATATGCATCCTGCATCACATCCCGCATAGCATACCATCCTTGCATCATATTGTTTGATCCTTGCACGTGGTTGATTGTGTCCTTGTTGCTTGTTTGTCTTGTTTGGGTAGAGCCGGGAGACGACTTCGCTAACAAGGAGCCCGTTGAGTTTGCTTTCGAGGATCCAGTCAACTCTGACAACTTTGCAGGCAAGATGATCATACCCTCGAAATCACTACTATCTTTGCTTTGCTAGATGCTCGCTCTTTTGCTATGTCATGCTACGATGCCTACCACTTGCTTTCAAGCCTCCCAAATTGCGATGTCAAACCTCTAACCCACCATGTCCTAGCAAACCGTTGATTGGCTATGTTACCGCTTTGCTCAGCCCCTCTTATAGCGTTGCTAGTTGCAGGTGAAGATTGGAGACCGTTCCTTGTTGGAACATTATTTTCTTGTTGGGATATAATTATATTATCTTGTTATCTTAATGCATCTATACACTTGGTAAAGGGTGGAAGGCTCGGCCTCTCGCCTAGTGTTTTGTTCCACTCTTGCCGCCCTAGTTTCCATCATATCGGTGTTATGTTCCCGGATTTTGCGTTCCTTACGCGGTTGGGTTATAATGGGAACCCCTTGATAGTTCGCCTTGATTAAAGCTTTTCTAGCAATGCCCAACCTTGGTTTTACCATTTGCCACCTAGCCTCTTTTTCCCTTGGGTTTCCGGAGCCCGAGGGTCATCTTATTTTAGCCCCCCCGGTCCAGTGCTCCTCTGAGTGTTGGTCCAACCGAGCGATGTCCGGGGCTACCAGGGGCAACTCTGGGCTGGCCTACCCGACGTCTGGCTCATCTGAGTGTGCCCTGAGAACGAGATATGTGCAGCTCCTATCGGGATTTGTTGGCACATTCGGGCGGTGTTGCTGGTCTTGTTTTAACCTGTCGAAGTGTCTTGAAGAACCGAGATACCGAGTCTGATCGGAACGTCTCGGGAGGAGGTCTATTCCTTCATGGACCGTGAGAGCTTGTCATGGGCTAAGTTGGGACTCCACTGCAGGGATTTGAACTTTCGAAAGCCGTGCCCGCGGTTATGGGCAGATGAGAATTTGTTAATGTCTGGTTGTAGATAACTTGAACCTTAACTTAATTAAAATGAATCAACTGAGTGTGTTACCATGATGGCCTCTTCTCGACGGAGTCCGGGAAGTGGACACGGTGTTGGAGTAATGCTTGCGCAGGTTGCTCTCTAGTTTCTCGCTCGCGCCTTGCCTCCTTTTCTCGCTCTCTTTTGCGAACAGGATAGCCACCATATTTGCTAGTCGCTTGCTGCAGCTCCATATATTTACCTTGCCTTACCTATAAGCTTAAATAGTCTTGATCGCGAGGGTGCGAGATTGTTGAGTCCCTGTGGCTCACAGATTACTATTAAACCAGATGCAGGGCCAGACGATTCCGCTCCAGGTGACGCGCTTGAGCTCAAGTGGGAGTTTGACGAGGACTCTCAATGATACTATGTTTCCTTTCCTGATGATCAGCAGTGGTGCCCAGTTGGGTGTGATCGGGACCGTGTCGCATGTTGGGTTATCTTTTATTTTGGTACCGTAGTCGGGCCATGAGTGTTTGGATGATGTAATGTTATTTATGTACTTGATTGACGTGGCGAGTGTAAGCCAACTATGTTATCTCCCCTTTTATCTATATATTACATGGGATGTTGTGAAGATTGCCTAACTTGCGACATATGCCTTCAATGCGATTACGTCTCTAAGTCGTGCCTCGACACGTGGGAGCTATAGTTGCATCGAGGGTGTTACAAGTTGGTAATCAGAGCCTTCCCCGAGCTTAGGAGCCCCATTGCTTGATCGTTTTTAGCAGCCGAGTTGTGTCTAGAAAAATGTTTTGAGTCATTTAGGAAGTAGATATCGGAGGGTTTAGGAATTCTTTTTACTTCCCAGTCTCCTCATCGCTCTGGTAAGGCATCCCGACGTAGAGTTTTGACTCTTCTCTTCTCAAATTTCACTAAAAAAAATTTAGGATCACACGGGTATCTTGGAATCGTTCCGATGGTTTTATGACGTGGACATTGTCTTGGTGCCTCCTGTCAGGGGTTTTGTGGAAGTGTCCCGGGGAGTTGAGCTCTGAGGTGTTGTCGTCATAATTTTATCGTTGCAGTTCTGGAATACCTGAGTTCAGTACACCGACATTGAAAATCTCTTTTATGCAGTTCATTGGTGAGATAACCTCGACGCCACCTAGTACTGGGGCGGGAGTTCAGGAGTATCGCCATAACTTGTATAACGGATGCTTTTCGAAGGTTGAGGTAGATGGTTTCCGAAGTTTTTCTCGGTTATGTGTTGAAGGATGGATACAGCTGGATGTAGGATTTGCTAGATTTGGGTGAGATATTATGCTTCCCCTGTATCCCCAACACCTGATTGCATAACCGGAAAGGTTCGGGAGTTTCATAGGTGGGAATTCTAGTAGCTCTAGTTCTTCTTCCATGGATATTTGGTTTGAGATTGGGATTTCTTACCGATTATTCGTTCTTGATACGTACCTTGTTGATTTATTTCTCTACCTAAATTCTAGGTGGCTTCTCAATTTATGGATGTGTGACCATTTCAAGAGGAATGCATTCGTTCATTTTGTTCGGATGTGAAGACTATATGTTGCAATTTTCATTCCGTTGGATTCAGCTTCATTTTGTCTGTAAATGTGCTAACGATGGTCAACCTCTTCAGGATGGCTCCTCCAACGCGCACGACTCCGAATCCCGATCCGCCACCACCTCCACCTCCCCCGGAGGCATGGCAAGCTGTGATCGCCGCAACCAATGCAAACACACAGTTGATCATGCAAATTCTCCAAGAGCGCAATCAAGGCAACCAAGGGAACCAAGGCAACAATCAGAATCACTTTGCTACACTCAACCAGTTCCTTGCTAACGGGCCAAAGACTTTCAGCAATTGTGTTGAGGCAACCGATGCTGACGATTGACTTGTGGATCTGTGCAAGCATTTCGAGTGCAGTAACGTCAGGCCTGAGGACTTTGTCAAGTTCGCTTCCTTCCAACTCAAAGATCAAGCTGCAGAATGGTTCCAGCAGTACAAGGATACCAGAGGTGGACGTGTAATTACCTGGGATGAATTCCGTCAAGATTTCAGAGCCCACCATATCCCTCAGAGCATGGTCGAAAGCAAGCATGAGGAATTCCGCAACCTGAAGCAAGGCTCTTTGTCTGTCTATGACTACAGCAAGTTGTTCCAGAAGCTCGCCCGCTTTTCCAAGCAGGACGTCCCTGATGAGAAGAGCATGATATACCAGTTCAGGGGTGGTCTTAGAGAAGAAATTCAACTCGCTCTTGTTCTCTTTGAGCCCTTGAGGTACGATGAGTTCTACAACATGGCGTTGAAGCAAGAGGCTGCTCAATTGAGGTGTGATGCTTCCAAGAAGCGAGTCAGAGATGCTACTCCTTCTTCCTCTACTCAAGTGGCCAAGCAGTAGAAGTATTGGCTTCCTCCTCCTTCGTTCCGTCAGCCGTATCAGCAGAAGAGCAAAGGTGGCAGTGGATCTTCCCACCCACCCAACCCTTGCTTTCAGAACAAGACTTCGTCCCAACCTCCAAGATTGAGTGCTCTGTATCACCGTCCACTTTCAGAGGTCACGTGCAACAAGTGCCAACAGAAGGGTCACTATGCCAACAAGTGTTTCAATCAGAGGCGTCTTCCTCCTCCTCCTCCTCCTGTCAGATCGGCAAGTACAGCTGTGGTCAAGCATAACCCCAAGTACGCCAAGGTCAATATGGTGAATGCAGCTCAGGCAGAGGATTCATCAGATGTCATCATGGGTAACCTTCCTTTAACAATATTCCCACAAGAGTTCTTTTTGACACGGGTGCATCGCATTGTTTCATCTCGAGACCTTTTGCATCTAAGCATGATTTTGTTACTCAAGTGTTGCCGAAACCGTTGGCTATTGTCTCTCCGGCCCGTCAAATGACATCTCGAGTATGCGTTCCGCATGTTACAATCACTTTGGGTGACTATAAGTTCTTGTCCTCTCCAAATGTTCTGGGTGACTCGGATATTGATCTTATTCTCGGAATGGATTGGCTTTCTAAGCACAAGGCTCAGCTTGATTGTGCAGCCAGGCAGATTCAATTGACTCATTCGTCTGAGGATGTAATTGTCTTTGCCGCTCGTGATGATAACGTCCGTCTATTTTCTCTCAATGAGAAGGGTGAACTCGATGCTATCTCGCAGATTCCAGTCGTTTGCGAATATCAAGACGTCTTTCCAGAAGAGCTTCCAGGAATGCCTCCGCACCGGCCAGTTGAATTCGTCATCGATCTTGAGCCTGGCACGGAACCAGTGTGCAAGCGTCCTTACAAGCTCGGACCTGAAGAGTTGAAGGAGCTGAAGAAGCAACTCGATATTCAAGAGAGAATGGGTCTCATCCGGCCTAGTTCTTCTCCGTGGGGTTGTGGTGTTCTTTTTGTGAAGAAGAACGATGGAACGGACCGACTTTGTGTTGATTATCGTCCATTGAACAAGAAGACCATCAAGAACAAATACCCACTTCCCAACATCAACGAGCTGTTCGAACAACTCAAAGGTGCCCAGGTATTCTCCAAGCTTGATCTCCATATGGGTTATCATCAGATTCGAATCCGTGAGCAAGATATTCCCAAGACGGCCTTTAGGACAAGCTATGGTTCATATGAATACACTGTCATGTCTTTTGGCCTCGTCAACGCTCCTCCGACTTTCTCTCGCATGATGAACTTTATCTTCAATGCCTACACCAATGACTTTGTTTTGGTCTATCTCGACGACATTCTGGTTTTCTCGAAGAACAAGGAAGATCATGCCAAGCACTTGCGCTTGGTACTCGATAAGCTCAGAGAACACAAGTTCTACGCCAAGTTCTCCAAGTGCAAATTTTGGCTCGATGAGGTTCTTTATCTTGGTCATATCATCTCTGCCAAGGGCATTGCGGTGAATCCTGAGAAGGTGTCCGCAATTGTGAATTGGGAACCTCCTTAGAACATGAAGCAACTCCGTAGCTTCCTCGGTCTCGCAAGCTACTGTCGAAGATTCGTTGAAAACTTTTCTAAGATCGCGAAGCCTCTCTCAAATCTTCTCCAGAAGCACGTCAAGTACGTTTGGTCTCTGGAGTGTGACATTGCTTTCAACACTTTGAAAGAGAAATTGATCATTGCTCCAGTTCTGACTCCGCCTAATGAATCCAAGCCGTACGAGGTCTTTTGTAATGCCTCTCTCCAAGGTCTTGGCGCAGTGTTGATGCAAGAGAAGAAAGTTGTTGCTTATACCTCTCGCCAGTTGAAGCCCAATGAGAAGAACTACCCCACTCATGATCTCGAGTTGGCGGCAGTTGTGCACGCTCTTTTGACTTGGAGACATCTCTTATTGGGAAGAAAAGTGGACATTTTCACTGACCACAAGAGTCTCAAGTACATCTTCACTCAGCTTAATCTCAACCTCAGGCAAACTCGATGGGTCGAAATGATTCAAGAGTATAATCCGAGTATCGAGTATACTCCAGGCAAGGCCAATGTGATTGCTGACGCATTGAGCAGAAAGGCTTATTGCAACAGTCTGATTCTCAAGCCTTATCAACCCGAGCTTTGTGAAGCTTTCCGCAAACTTAATCTGCAAGTTGTTCCTCAAGGTTTCCTCGCCAACCTTCAAGTCTCTCCTACCTTGGAAGACCAGATTCGCCAAGCTCAGCTTCTTGATGCTATGGTGAAAAAGGTGAAGATTGGGATTGCCAAGAGTCAACCCAAGTACAAGTGTTACTGCCTTGATGACAAGGATACTCTCTTCTTCAAGGATCATATTGTCGTGCCCAAAGGTGACCTCAGCGGGTCTCCTCCAACCTCTTGCCATTCCAGAATGGAAGTTTGACCACATTGAAATGGACTTCATGACTGGGTTTCCAAAGTCCAAGCGTGGCAATGATGCTATATTCATTGTCATCGACAAACTCACCAAAGTGGCTCACTTTCTGCCTATCAAAGAGTCGATCACTGCAGCTCAGTTGGCGGAACTCTATACCTCTCGTATTGTCTCTCTGCACGGTATTCCACAAGTGATCTCTTCAGACCGTGGCAGCATCTTTACTTCCAAGTTTTGGGATTCTTTTCAGAAGGCCATGGGCACCAACATCCGCTTCAGCACAACTTTCCATCCTCAAACTAGCGGTCAAGTCGAGCGTGTCAACCAGATTCTTGAAGATATGCTCAGGGCTTGTGTGATCTCCTTCGGCATGAAGTGGGATGATTGTCTTCCTTATGCTGAATTCTCCTACAACAACAGTTTTCAAGCAAGTTCGGGCAAGGCCCCTTTTGAAATTCTGTATGGCAGGAAGTGTCGTACCCCTCTCAACTGGTCTGAAACCGGTGAACGTCAGCTTCTCGAAAATGACTTAATCACAGAGGCAGAGGAAATGTGCAAAGTCATTCGAGATAACCTCAAAGTAGCCCAATCCCGCCAGAAGAGCTACTATGACAGTAAGCGCCGTGATTTGGCTTTCGAGATCAGAGATCATGTTTACTTCCGCGTCTCTCCTATGAAAGGTACTCGCCGCTTCGGTATCAAAGGGAAGCTTGCCCCTAGATACGTGGGACCTTTCAAGATTGTCAGCAAGAGAGGCGACCTCGCCTATCAACTCGAGCTTCCTTCAAACTTTGCAAATGTTCATGATGTGTTCCATGTCTCTCAGCTCCAAAAGTGCTTCAAGACTCCTGACCGCACCGTCAACTTCGAGGACATTGAGCTCCAAGAAGATCTATCCTATCGTGAGCACCCCGTTGCTATTCTTGAAGAGATTGAACGCAAGACTCGCAACAAGTCAATCAAATTCCTCAAAGTCAAGTGGTCACACCATTCCGACCGTGAAGCTACCTGGGAACGCGAGGATCACCTCCGTTCTGAATACCCGGCGTTCTTTCAGTCCTAGATCTCGGGACGAGATCCTTTCGTAGTGGTGGAGTATTGTAACACCCCGGATATGATTTACCCAATTTGTACTCCAACTCTTGCCATTTTCGGCGTTAAGTTATTTTATTTTCTCGGGCTTGGGTCTTTGTCTCCGTGTGTTGTTATCGTTGCCATGCATCTCATATCATGTCATCATGTGCATTGCATTTGCATACGTGTTCATCTCATGCATTTGAGCTTTTTCCCCGTTGTCCGTTTTGCATTCCGGCGCTTCGTTCTCCTCCGGTGGTCATTTCTAGCCTTCTTTCGTGTGTGGGGATTAAACATTTCCGGATTGGACCGAGACTTGCCAAGCGGCCTTGGTTTACTACCGGTAGACCGCCTGCCAAGTTTCATACCATTTCGACTTCGTTTGATGCTCCAACGGTTAACCGAGGGACCGAAAAGGCATCGTGTGTGTTGCAGCCCAACACCCCTCCAAGTTGGCCCAAAACCCACCAAAACCCTCTCCATCATCTAGAGCGTTCGATCACGATCGCGCGGCCGAAAACCGCACCTCATTTGGACTCTCCTAGCTCCCTCTATGCCTATATATAGACCCCCTCCTCCAAATTCGCGGTTCCCCTCGTCCCTAACCCTAAATCCCAGACCCGCCGCCCGCCGGACATTTTTCCGTCCGACTGAACATTGTCCGCTCCCCCGCCGGCCACTCCGGGAGCGCCACCTGTCCCCGGGGCGGGACCGCTTCGCCGTCGCCGCCCGAGGCCCGCCAGGCCCGCGGGAAGCCCCC
>NC_041388.1:295432415-295447922 GCF_002162155.2 Triticum dicoccoides
TCCGGTGCCGCCCGGCCTCGCCCGAGCCTCTCCGGCCATCTCCGCCGTCCGCCGCTCCGGCCCCGAGCTCCGGCGACCGGATCCGCGCCGCCCCTGACCGCCTCTTCAAGCTCCGGCCGCCACTTCTCCAACTCCGGCGAACTCACTCCGGCCAACCTCGGGAAACGCGCCAGATCCAGATCTGGATCTCGTCTGGGTTGACTCTCTCCCGAAACCCTAGTTCATATGCTCCTGTTCATCGCATCGTAACTCCTCATCCGTAGCTCCGTTTTGGGCATATAACATATCAAAATGTTCATCTCAAAGAGTACATCATTTCATTCCATTGCATCATTTTCATTTGAGTTCATCTTGATGCCCGAAATGCTGTTAGAAGAGTGCTACTTGAGATAATTGTCAGATCCGCTGCTCCATTTAGATATTTGTCATTTTTGCCATGATTATTGTGTGCATGCTATGCCCATGAGCTCTACATATGTTTTGTTAAGAGTTTTGCCATCTTTCCAGAGGTGCAACCCATGTATTTTTGTGATGTGTGTGGTGACTAGCACAAGCTTGTCAAGTGAGGCACTTGGTAATGCTGATTCAGGGACTTAGCATTTCCACAAAGTCCTTGACCTGTTTATCTCATATGGCGATATGTTCATGTTGTTTCCTAGTGATCCGTGCCTCTTTTGAGGATGATCAGTAAGGATGTTTTGTTAATATTGTAGTGCTCTATCCATCGATGTCTTTGTTTGCAATTATGGAGCACCCTAGCTTGAGTCAATCGAGCTCTACTTTTGCTACTTCGTGAATCTGGGCAGATTGTCTACTTGTTAGCGATTTCGCCGATGATGTTGTAGTTGATCCGTGCATGCTATGTTATTGTTCTTGCCATGTCTAGCTTGCATTTTGTGTATTCTTGATGGTTGTATGCTTATATTATCATGACTTGCTTCGTAGTGAGTGCATCGAGCTCGTAAACATGCCTACTTGATATCTGTTTTCAGCATGCTCCAGTTTTCACTAAGTCTGAGAACTGATTATGTTTTTGCCATGTTCACATGCTTGCAATTATATTTTCTGATCCCTTTCGGCTCAAGGTCACTAAGGGACTTTTTTTAAGCTCTTTGAGTAGCTCCATGCCATTCTTTACTTTGCCATGTTCAGGTCCTATAGCATATAGTTTTCATGCTCCGAAGTGTGCTATCTGACCTGAAATTCCAGACAAGTGTTAATTTCACTAAGTCTGAAATCTGTTTGCCATATGCATTTTTGCCATTCTTGTTTGAACCTGTTAATGGATGAATTGGCCGTAGCTCAGTGCTAGACTTTTGTTAAGCGTCATGAATGCATCCCTGCCATGTATTTTGTTGTCATGCTTGGGTGCTTTAGCTTGTTCATCTCTTTGCATTTAGATGGCTACTTGCTGTAAATCGCAGACCGGTGTCATATTTGAATTGCTTGCCATTTCCAAACCGTAACTCCGATTCCGGCGTTCTTTATATCGTTTTCAAGCGATTTCATCTCATCTTTCCAGTGTCATACTTGGATTCCCAAGTTGAGGCCAGGTTCATGCATCCCTTCTCAAATCTTACATATGCATCCCGCATCGCATCCCGCATAGCATACCATCCTTGCACGTGGTTGATTGTGTCCTTGTTGCTTGTTTGTCTTGTTTGGGTAGAGCTGGGAGACGAGTTCGCTAACAAGGAGCCCATTGAGTTTGCTTTCGAGGATCCAGTCAACTTTGACAACTTTGCAGGCAAGATGATCATACCCTCAAAATCACTACTATCTTTGCTTTGCTAGATGCTCGCTCTTTTGCTATGCCATGCTATGATGCCTACCACTTGCTTTCAAGCCTCCCAAATTGCCATGTCAAACCTCTAACCCACCATGTCCTAGCAAACCGTTGATTGGCTATGTTACCGCTTTGCTCAGCCCCTCTTATAGCGTTGCTAGTTGCAGGTGAAGATTGGAGACCGTTCCTTGTTGGAACATTATTTTCTTGTTGGGATATAATTATATTATCTTGTTATCTTAATGCATCTATACACTTGGTAAAGGGTGGAAGGCTCGGCCTCTCGCCTAGTGTTTTGTTCCACTCTTGCCGCCCTAGTTTCCGTCATATCGGTGTTATGTTCCCGGATTTTGCGTTCCTTACGCGGTTGGGTTATAATGGGAACCCCTTGATAGTTCCCCTTGATTAAAGCTTTTCTAGCAATGCCCAACCTTGGTTTTACCATTTGCCACCTAGCCTCTTTTTCCCTTGGGTTTCCGGAGCCCGAGGGTCATCTTATTTTAGCCCCCCCGGGCCAGTGCTCCTCTGAGTGTTGGTCCAACCGAGCGATGTCCGGGGCTACCAGGGGCAACTCTGGGCTGGCCTACCCGACGTCTGGCTAATCTGAGTGTGCCCTGAGAACGAGATATGTGCAGCTCCTATCGGGATTTGTCGGCACATTCGGGCGGTGTTGCTGGTCTTGTTTTAACCTGTCGAAGTGTCTTGAAGAACCGAGATACCGAGTCTGATCGAAACGTCTCGGGAGGAGGTCTATTCCTTCGTGGACCGTGAGAGCTTGTCATGGGCTAAGTTGGGACTCCCCTGCAGGGATTTGAACTTTCGAAAGCCGTGCTCGCGGTTATGGGCAGATGGGAATTGTTTAATGTCCGGTTGTAGATAACTTGAACCTTAACTTAATTAAAATGAATCAACTGAGTGTGTTACCGTGATGGCCTCTTCTCGGCGGAGTCCGGGAAGTGGACACGGTGTTGGAGTAATGCTTGCGCAGGTTGCTCTCTAGTTTCTCGCTCGCGCCTTGCCTCCTCTTCTCGCTCTCTTTTGCGAACAGGATAGCCATATTTGCTAGTCGCTTGCTGCAGCTCCATATATTTACCTTGCCTTACCTATAAGCTTAAATAGTCTTGATCGCGAGGGTGCGAGATTGCTGAGTCCCTGTGGCTCATAGATTGCTATTAAACCAGATGCAGGGCCTGACGATTCCGCTCCAGGTGACGCGCTTGAGCTCAAGTGGGAGTTCAACGAGGACTCTCAATGATACTATGTTTTCTTTCCTGATGATCAGTAGTGGTGCCCAGTTGGGGGTGATCGGGACCGTGTCGCATGTTGGGTTATCTTTTATTTTGGCGCCGTAGTCGGGCCATGAGTGTTTGGATGATGTAATGTTATTTATGTACTTGATTGATGTGGCGAGTGTAAGCCAACTATGTTATCTCCCCTTTTATCTATATATTACATGGGATGTTGTGAAGATTGCCTAACTTGCGACATATGCCTTCAATGCGATTACGTCTCTAAGTCGTGCCTCGACACGTGGGAGCTATAGTCGCATCGAGGGTGTTACATCGAGGAAACTGCGTGGGAGGCTCCGCCGGAGATAGTGAGGTAGTCTGGTGGTGGTTGAATGGAGTGATGGACTTGTGGTCATTGGAATTTAAATGGGAAGACGCAGCGGCCGTGGTGGCTGATCACGGGGAGGAAGAGCTCCGGGGATTGGGCAGGTAGCCAGGCAGGAGTAGGGGAGTGAGGTGGAGCTACTGGTGAGCTCGGGAGGGGGTAGGAGTGCTCGGGATGGCTTAAATAGCCGAGGGGAGGGGTGTCACCTCGACTGCCTCCGTGGACGCATGGGCACACAGGCGAGCTCAGACAGTTGAGGCGACGGGAGAAAGCAGCGGGCATACGTCCGTGAGACCATGTACGAGCGAGCACGGGCGGAGCAGGAAAGAAAAAGACGTGGCGACGAACAGGGGTTGTCGGCCACTGTGCTCCCGTAGGCGCGCAACGTGATTGGAGCCAAATTTGATGTCTCGGAGGTTTTGCATAGGAAGGACTATGATCCTGGGTGTTTTGGAAGGAAATGGATCAAAATTCACCATAGTTGCTTTGCAACTACCATTTTGGTCCATTTTGCTCCAGAAACTTGCTTAAGAAGGGGACTCACATGGAGTGGCCACTTGAGCTGAAATTTGGCAGGGCCTAATGATATAGACATAAGAATATGCTGTAAAAATTTCATACCATTTGGACTTGCCAAAATTGTACTTCCATCATAAACATACTCTCTGTCCAGAATATTGGGATAATTTTGGAGAGAAAATGGCTTTCTGAAATGATCCCAAATTTGGTGGAGAGAAGTTATACTGGTAGGAGCATGATCTGGTAATTTTTCAGAATTAATGAAGCAATATAAATTATACTTGCTTCACACCCTGAAAATATTAACAGAATCAAAGATTTGAAGGTGTGCTCACATAGTTAATCGAATGGGGCTGAAAATTGGAGGAGTGTGATGATATGAGCACATGAAGAGTTATGCAAAATTTCAACTCATTTGGATAAACCTAGCTAGTACTTCCTTCACAAAACCTCTATCTGAACAGAAACTTTAAAAAATCACAGGAAGATTCATTAGGAAAATGGAGTTGAATTTTGGCATGATGCAATGATATGGATATAAAAGGATGACCAAAAATTTTGGGAGCAATTAATAAAAGATAAATGACACTTCCTTCACAAAGTGCATTCAGGGCAGAATAGGAAAAGGAATATTAATGGCTTATTTTTGAACTAGGCAAGGAAGATTTTTGTCATTTTTGTGGAAGATATGACCCAAACAATTTATGAGAATTATTTGCGAATTTTGGGAGTGACAGAAATATAGGTTGCTTCACAACCTAGGGCAAACATGACTATTCCTTTAATAGACAAAGGGATATTCCTGAGAAATAGAATTTTAGGGTTGGGATGTAATAGAAATGATGTGATCTTTGGAAATATTTTGATAATTATGAGCCACTCCCAAGAAGAAATGATGATGATCTCCCATGTTTCAAGTCCACAGACCCACTCCGAAAGAAAATTAGGGCAAAACCATGGAAATCAAAGGAAAAAATAAAAAGGGCCAAAAACCAAGGTGTTACAAACCTTCCCCCCCTTAAAGAAATCTTGTCCTTGAGATTTGGTTGCTCAGGGAACAAGTATGAATATACCTTAAGGAAACCGTTTCCAACTCGGGTATCCTTTTTCCTTTGTTTATTGTTCCCTCAAGAGTTTCATATGATTTGCTTACCTTGCTCTGGGGTGGTTTGCTTGACCTTTCCCAAATTCTGATGGATCTTTGCTCATATACCAAATCCTTTTTGCTGACATTGATTCTTTCATAGCCGCGGTGTTATCCAAGGGACCCAAGCATAAATTCCCTTTTGTCATGAATTTTTTTACTTCTGCCATGGGATTGCTCAAACAAATGCATGCCTTTCGGGTTCAATTAATGTTGAGTGTCATAACCATTCTGCTAACAGAATTTGACTGCTCATAGGTGGTACTAACCTATCTTGACTTGTTTCTTTGGCTCAAGAAGGAGATACATACCAAAGATTTGACTGCCTTCTGTCGTGAGCAATATAAAGGGGTAGGGATTTATAGCTGTAGCATACCGCAAGCATTAACATCCTGAGACTAGTCTGACAGGGATGCTAGCGGAAAGATACTTTTCATGACAGGCTGTCCGTGTACTTGGTTTCACCAGCGAGTATACCTGGTCTGAGATGATTGTTCGGCTTTTGGCTTACCCATGCTGTCGGTATACCCAGCTGTGGTAATAGGCTGTGAGCTGCTTCAACACTACCGCTGAAGTCAAACTGCCGAGGTTGCAAAGGGATCTTGGATTTGATAGAACAGGCTTGGATATTCCACACTAAACATTTTAAGCGGGTCAGCGGGATCTGAAGTCCTTGTAGAACAAAGTAGGCCTATGAGGGTATGCCTTTGTGGATCCATATGGAATCATGACCTCCAACTGACTTGGGTGTCTAGACCCTTATGGTTGCGCAAAACTCATCATACCTTTGCTGTCAGTCTCACCCTTTTGACGATCATGATTTTATTTGTCAGGATACCTTAGTGAAATATCTTGGCCACATATGTCCTTGATTCTTTGTATGACCATGGATGTGGTTAGTGCAATATTTTGGCATCATTCCTTGCGCTTATTTTCTGACCATCCGCACATATATGACATATACTCGGGGCATGTAGCTGTACAGAGCTCGATGTTGAGGCCAATCATACAAGAAGGTGACAAGAGTTCATGGGATGACCTTGTCTAGTACGGGAATATTGGCCTTGGTAACCATTGCCAAGACTTGTTGGGGATATAACATCAGTTATGACCCGCCCAGAAGGGGCCGGGTCAGCCCCAATGGCGGGTTACACAAGAAGCCCAGTAAACATTCAAGATGATAGTTTTTTAGATCTTATAGAAGGCCCAAAGGCCTAGAGGCGGCTTAAGGCCTGATATTATGAACCGCCGTATGTAAGACTTGTAAAGAAAGGCATGTAAAGGAAATCACTGAGCCGGACACGATTATGAGCCGGCCGGGACTCTGTAGGCCACCAGGCGTCAACCCGTGTATATAAGGGGACGACTCGGTGGCGGCTTAGGGCAAGAAACAAGAGATTGATAGCCAAGCCGGCGAGTTAAGCCTCTTGGTGATCGAAACCCCCAGCAATACCAGCACAACTAGACGTAGGCTTTTACCTTCATCGTAAGGGGCCGAACTAGTATAAAACCTCTTGTGTCCTTTGTCCCGATTAACCCATTTAAGCTTCCTAGTTGTGATGGCCCTACGACTAAGTCCTTTCTCTAGGACATCTGCCGTGACAATTCCACGACAGTTGGCGCCCACCGTGGGGCAGCGCACGGTGGATTTGAGTTCTTGAAGGGCAACTTTGAAGGGCTCAAGGGATACGATGTGAGCCGGATGACCAAGAGTCGTCGCGGTAAGCTCTACATCGACGACGAAGGCTTGGGCCCCGAGGCCGGCTCAATTGAGTACGGGTACCGGGTCCCCTTCGGCAGAATTCACGTCTTCATCGGCCGGATCGGCGGGTCAGGCCCTGAGCCGGACGTCCACACCAACCTCATAGAAACGGCTCAGCGTGCAAGGACCACCTGTGTTCAATCTATCATGAAGCATGCCTTCGTAGGCTGTATCCACGGCGGTGAATACTCTGAAGGATCGGTGGAGGGCGGTGAGACGGTCGTCTGTTCTGACACTGCATCATCAACGGGCGAGACAAACTCTTTGTACCAGCTGCAGGACGGCATGCTCGGGGGCTGTTCCGATGGCAGCAGTATTCCAGACCCTCTTGAGCCGCCGAATTGGGCCGGAGTCTTCATGGCAGGGACACAGCCCAGGCAGAACTCTATAGCAGCGGCAGCAACAGCTACCGGGTCAGCTGCAGCTGGGTCAAGAGACCCCGTGCGCCCCCCGGCTCAGATTCTAATGGACCTCATGGATAAACTGACGACTCTGTTGACCGCCGTGGTAGAGCCGGCAGATAAAGCCCAGCACGACGCAGAGGTGGCACGCGTACGTGAAGAGATGGTGCAAGCTAAGGAAAATCTAGCCGTAGAGGAAGTCAGGATGGCAGTAGAGCGGGTGGCTTTGGACGTTCGTGCTCAACAGCTACAAGCAGAGACCTTCCGGCTCTCGGTGGATCTTAACGTGTCAAACGAGGTCATGAGGAGGCATCAGAAAACTCAGTCACGTCTACGTATGACGCTTGATCCTAGGAACCTATTCCATACAGCCGAGGCTGGGGGAAGCAACCCGCCGGAGGCAAACCGGATCACGACACCCAGCGCACCGGTTCAGCCGCGTGCCGTGGAACCACCTCGTATAATTACCGCTCCACCTCATTACGTACCAACACCGCTGGATCACTTCTCCATCCCCTTGGAAAACCTCATCGCAGCATCGGCTCGTTTGGTAGCTCTCCCAATGGAAGGTGACTCACCGACAACGGTTGAAACGCGGAGGGTAAGAGAACTTCTTCAAACACCTCTGGCACAGCAGGATGCGTACTCCTACAGTCGAGATAGGATCCATTCAACTCCTCGCCCAAGCCGGAGCCCAAGCTACAGTAGGCATATGGAATCCGCAGACATGTCAAGCAATGCTCAACGCCACAACCGGCCACAGAGGCATGAGCCGGTGCGAGCTGGAGCCCTTAACATGGCGGATCAAGAGAGGATTCAACAAGAGGCGGAACGAGCAGTTCAAATGGCGGCAGATCAGACGGCTCATCAAACTTTTCCGGCTTATCCAGCAACCTCGGTCGAAGCAGGAGTGGCCACAAGAACCGGAGGCGTCCCTTGCTTGGTGCCAGCCATATGTAATGAGCGTTTGCCAAAGGATTTTAAGGGTCCTCGTAAGGTGCCTAATTACATGGCTGACTTATAGCCCGGGGCTTGGATTGAGAGTTATGAGATGGCTATGGAGTTGTTGGAGGTCAGCGACGCAGCAATGGCCAAGTATTTCACCATGATGTTGGATGGGACAACTCGTACCTGGTTGAAGGGGTTACCACCCAATTCTATCGGTTCATGGGCGGAGTTAAAGGCCCGGTTCATCCAGAATTTCAAAGACACATGTAAGCAGCCTATGTTGATTGTGGACCCGACCAATTGCAAGCAAGAGGATGGTGAATCCACAACCCATTGGGTGTGCCGGGTCAAGGAGATAATACATTCATCCGATAAGATGGATGCCGGCTCAGCAATTTTGATGTTGGAGAAAAATTGCCGTTTTGAACCTCTGAAGCAGAAGTTGGGGTGGCTCAAGCGTGACTGTAATGACATGGGCTAGTTGATGGCGGCTCTCATCAAGTATGCTGATTCTGATAGTACCAAAGACCCGGTGTCTGACGAAGAAAAGACAGCAAAGGGAAAGAAGAACGACAATGGCAAGGGTTATCAGGTGGCGGTCAAAGAACAGGAGAAGACGGCTTTTATCACTCCTTTTGGAGCTTTCTACTATGTGGCTATGCCTTTTGGGCTTAAGAGTGCCCGGGCGACTTACCAGCGGTGTGTACAGAACTGTCTTCATGATCAGATTGGGCGTAATGTTCATACTTATGTGGATGAGATAGTGGTAAAATCCAGGGAGGAAACATTGGTCGCAGACCTGAAAGAGACCTTCGATAATCTCTGGGTCTACAAAATGATGCTTAACATGGCCAAGTGTGTTTTTGGAGTCCCAACCGGCAAGCTCTTGGGTTTTTTGGTGTCCAACCGAGGTATTGAAGCTAACCGGGAGAAAATCAAGGCAATTACATCCCTGGCCAAACCAACATGCATCAACGATGTTCAATGGCTGGCAGGTCGTGTTGCTGCTTTGAGCCGGTTCATAAGCCGATTAGGGGAGAAGGCAATGCCTTTGTATCAGATGATGAAGAAAACAGATGATTTTGTTTGGAGCGATGCTGCAAACTCTGCTTTTGAAGATCTGAAGACACAACTTGCTGAGCCGCCAGTCCTGGCTGCTCCAGTTGAGAAAGAGCCGCTGTTGTTATACGTGGCTGCCAACTCACGCGCTGTTAGTGTGGATCTTGTGGTGGAGCGCAAGGAGGCTGGCAAGGAACATCCGGTTCAACGGACGGTTTACTACGTCAGTGAGATGTTAATTGAATCCAAGCAACGATATCCACATTGGCAGAAGCTCGTGTATGGGGTGTTGATGGCGAGCCGGAAGCTTAAACATTATTTTCAAGGTCATCCAATCACTGTGGTTAGCTCTGCTCCTTTGGGATACATCATTCAAAACAAAGAAGCCACTGGACGAGTCGCCAAGTGGGCCATTGAGCTTGGGTCTCATGGGTTGAAGTATGTACCACGTACTGCGATCAAGTCTCAAGCACTAGTTGACTTCATTAATGATTGGACAAAGATGCAGATGCCAGAAGAGAAACCAGACAACACGTATTGGACTATTCATTTTGATGGGTCCAGACAGTTGGAAGGCTCGAGGGCTGGAGTTGTTTTAACCTCTCCTCGAGGTGACAAATTTTGTTATGTGTTACGGCTGATGTTTTCATGCACTAACAACGCAGCAGAGTATGAAGCCTTGCTCCATGGTCTTCGAGTGGCAAAAGAGATGAGTTTGAGCCGGGTCAGATGTCTTGGCGACTCAGATTTAGTGGCTCAACAGGTATCAGGCAAGTGGGATTCCAAGGATCCTCTCATGGCGGCTTATCGCTAGGAGGTTGATGCTGTTGCAGGGCATTTTAAGGGTTATCAGGTGGAGCACATTGACCGTAGGAAGAACGAAGTGGCTGATGCTTTTAAGCCGGTTGGGGTCTCAGCGTAAGACGGTACCACCTAACACCTTTTTGGATGTTTTGCATAACCCGTCTGTCAAGTTGCCCATAGAAGAAGATTTAGTTGTTCCTGACCCGGAGGTGTAGTTGGTGGCGGCTCTTCATGTCATCCCAGATTGGATAGTGTCATTCTTGGCCTACATGACCCAGGGAGAGTTGCCAGCAGATGAGACCCTGGCTCGACAGATAACCCGGCGGTCTAAGTCAATGACGATTTCTCATGGAGAACTATACCATCGCAGCATCTCTAGAGCGTTTCAACGGTGTGTTTCCCCTGAAGAAGGCCAAGAAATACTTCGTGAGATCCATGAAGGCGATTGTGGTCATCATGCCGGGTCAAAATCTCTGGTGGCCAAAGCTTTTCGTCACGGTTTTTACTGGTTGACGGCTCACGCTGATGCAGAGGATCTGGTCAGCAGATGTGATGGATGTCAAAAATTTGCACGACGAGCACATGTTCCGGCTCAAGAGCTCCGGATGATTCCAATCACTTGGCCGTTTGTGGTCTGGGGGCTTGACATGGTGGGGCCTTTCAAAAGGTCTAAGGATAAAAAGACACATCTTTTAGTGGCAGTTGATAAATTCACAAAGTGGGTTGTGGTCAGCAAGAACTTAAACAACGGGTCATATTACCTCATTGACGTTCGAGAGCACAAAGACTCACGTAAGTCGGAGGAGGAGACCCGCCGGCCGTGGAACATTGCTCAACTTCGGCCATACTACACCTGAGCCACAGGCTCTCATCATGTACATACTTTAACATTGTATATACCATGATAAGCAATAAAGTAAGACCATCAGTCTCTTTTCTTTTCAAAGATTATGCCTCTTTGTTATTTCTTATTTTCAAATGACTATTAAGGAGCTGATCATATTTGAATCAAGTCTAACCTTTTTTTGTCCAACTTATGATCGTATTCGAATCTAGCTGTAATTATCATGGTCACTTGGGGGCTTCCTGTTCAAACATAGGTCGTATTCGAACCAAAGAGAACATAGCTGTCGTAACCCTCTTGATCGGCTCAAGGCCAAACTCACTAGGGGGCTTCTTGATCGTATTCGAATCATAGCTTAACCCCTTTTGGGTCCGACTTGGATCATATTTGAATCAGGGTCGTTAAAAACCTCTCGAGGTCATTTGGGGGCTTCTTGTTCAAAGATAGGTCGTATTCGAACCAAAGAGAACATAGCTGTCGGTACCCTCTTGATCGGCGCAACGCCAAAGCCACTGGGGGCTATATGGTCGCATTCGAACCTTAGCTTAACCCCTTTGGTCCGGTTTACTGATCGTATTCGAATCAGAAGGCACCAACCTTTAAATATAAGGTTAAATCGTACTTGTTACTTGTTATTTGCCTTTTAGTTTTTTGTTGTCTCAATTCCACAAATAATTAGCATGATCTTCTTCGCCGGCTTGTTTATTTGACAACAAGGCCACCAAGGTATAATGATCATTAAATATTCGGAGGTATTGACTTCTCAGAAAGATTGTATTATCAACTTCATTACCCGGGTTATTCAAGCCGGTGGTCTAAGGATCAAAGGTACAAGTATGGCTATTATTTATACGCAATTGCCTGCTGCATTAACCAAAGGGTTAGTTTTCAGCCCTTGTCCTTTATTTATATCTGTTTCTGTTTTCTATTATGGTAAACATATTGGCTATAAGCCGGGTGTTTTAACCTGTTCGGTTCTAAGCCGCCAAGCCAATTTTTTCTCTTGTATCTACAGGAACAGAGTTAAAGTGTTGTAGAAACAATCATCAAATATGATGCATATGTTGCCATCAGGAAATACGGAGTCACACATAGTGTTTTATGCACGATGGCATAGGTAAGGCATTCAGTGTTTTCGCAACTAAACTATTACAAGGCTTTTTATAAGCCAATGAAGATGGTTATTACTGCTCCCTCGCCGGTTCACCGCCCTCTATTGGCTGGAAGTTGGGTTTTGACCAGTCAAAACCATTCACGGAGAAAAATTCGGCTTCTTCGTCGATCAGGCCGGCCGGGTCAACTTCCGGGGCAAATGTATCTTCTCTTACAGGCGGGATCAAATCTGTCACCTTGTATGAGGGAGTCGCCATCTTCTTATTTTCAACATCAAAACCCGGCTGGTATTTGTTGATGTTGGTGTCATCTCCAAGGGTAGTTGCCTGAGGTCGGACTCCGCGCATGCAAGCCATGAAGTCATCCTACTCAAAGGGAGATCCGTCTTCCTTCACGGTGGGATAGCCTCTAGCCATGTCCGCCGGGTCTAGGTCTGGCACCCAAGCCTTGGAGCGCCTCAGGGCAGTCAAAGCTCCGGCTCGTGCACAGGAGCGTTTCACTTCTTGAAATCTGGCAGGCAGGATTGATAGTTTCTTCAGAACGTCGCTGAGCCGGTTGGGTCCTTGATTGGCAGGAGAGATGGCGGCAAGTGCCCTTTGTGCGCCAATATACAGCTGTTCTACTAAGGTATACACTGCCTTCAGTTTAATCAAAGGATCTTGGCTCAGGTTCTTGCTTCATGGGCCTGCACATATTTTATACACAAAGTCAGCTGGCGGCTTATATTCCGGATCAGCAAAAGGTACACACGATTAAAAACAGACGGCTTACCAAAGATGGCGGCCACCATTTGAGACACCCGGCCCTTTAAACCGTTCAGCTCTGTTGACACTTCTTCAAGGGCTACTTCGGCCTTCTTGGTGCGTTATGTCAGAAGCGTTTTTTCATCTGCCCAGGTTTTCTTCTTGGCGATGAAGCTGGTCTTTAAATTTTCCGTCTCAGAGAGACTTATTTGCAATTTGGAGTTAGCAGACTTGATTTATGCTTCCTGACTCGCTAGCCGGGTCTTCGCATCAGTCAATTGTGAGTTCAGTTCAGATAAGGCATTCTGCAAAAAAGCATATTCAGGTGAGTCAAGATTTCGCTTAAAGTTCAAAAATCAAGATTCAAGTCTCAAGTACTTTACAAAAAAACCACTTGACACTTGGGGGCTAATGTATGCCAAAACAAATTTTTATGACTCTAAAGACATACTTTAAGTCCCAAGTACTTTACAAAGTAACAACACTTGGCACTTGGGGGCTAATGTATGCAATTCAGCAAGTTTCTCAAGGTGAAGCCAGAATATTAAGTTCTTTGAATATGGTACAAAACAATTTAAAGTATCGGCTCATTTATGGTCAAAAGGAACCGGCCCTTGGGGACTACAGGTGAAGCTTTGTTCTATTTTATTGAATTCAAGAAAAGTTTCAAAGGTAAAGGTCTTTGCCTATATTCTAAAGTCTACAGATCATTCCGGTTGTCTCATAATCTGAAGACTTGGGGGCTGGAAGAATATAGATAAGCCGGAAGAACATACCTCGTATTTCAGCTGCAACTGTTTGACCATTTCGATCTCAGAGTCGTGATTGGAGTGCACATGGCTGAGATAGCCGGATAAAATATCATTGGCATTTAGATGATCATAATTGGCAATGTCAAAGCGCACTTTCTGCCTCTCCAATGCCTCTTGTTTCGCCGTGTAGTGAGCCAGCACGGTTGGATTCCTCGGCTCAATAAAACGGCTCCCAGTGATCTGAACGTCTTGTGCAGACGGTGATGGCGGGTTGGCTGAGCTTGATGGTCCAGTTGTGGAAGGGTTCACAGTGGTCTCATCAAACGACGGCTGAGGAGGATTTGTTTCTGCATCGATAGGTGGGTCTTTTGGAGCATCAGTTAATGGAGGAGAAGATGGCCTAGCCGGGTCAGATGCAAGCATTGGCGGGTCCTCCGCCGGTTTAGCTGCCTTTGACTTCTTGGATTTAGCTTGGCCACTAAGCGAGATGTTGCAGGACTGTTAGTACAAAGATACAATTTGAAGAACCCAGAAAAGGAGGATTTTTCATTACCCAGGGGCAGTCTTGAAGGCTGGAAATTGAGTTTGCGATGAGTCGCCAGAAGAGCGAGACACCTCCTGAAAAGATAAAATAGAGTTAAAGTAATGCAAGGGAAATGATCCATTAAACAGAGTTAAAGACAAAAATAAGTAAACCTTATTCGGGCGCTTCTGAGGAGTTTGTTGAAGAACGACAGCTGGCTCATCTTCGGTCCGAGCTTGACGGCGGCTTTCATGTTGCTGCTTTTTCAAATGAAAGTTGGGATCCAAGTGAGCTAAAGGGTTAGAAAACCTTACTTTACGGATCACTCGTCGAATTTTTTGTATCGGCAAGGGCTCTGAGTCGGAGGAAATGATAGTTACCTCTGCTTCCAAGGCCTGACTGGCCCCATTGTCATCCTGGTAATGATCAATGTTAATAAGATTGTTAAAAAATTGGCCAAGGGAATCAAGGGCTACCTCCGAATCAGATGTATCATCAAGCTTCATCCAATCTTCAGCAGTGTTCTTTTTCTTCTTTTTCGACCTCCGGGTCATTTTCTTGGCGTTTGTGGCGGCGACTCTCGCTTTCTTGGCAGCCTCGTGGTCATATTTAACTTTCCAAAAGTCAGAGTTGGCCTGCAGGCAGGTAAAAACAAGATGAAGAGTCAGGCAAGTATTAAAACAATACGTCTGGGAAAAATACAAAGGAGAGAAATAAGAATATCCTTACTTCTGGCACCGGGTTAAGCTTGCAGAAGGGGTTTAACCCGACGACACTGCAATCTTTGTATTTCCCGTTCACCAAAAGAGTTGACATTGAAACAATATCTTCTTCTATTAATTGAGCGGGGCTGTGACGAAGAGAGTCATCCGGGCCTCCACCATACTCATACATCAGCTTTGACCGACGGCTTAAAGGGATGACCCACCATGAGATCCAGCAGCGGGTCAGATCAACTCCAGTTAACCCGTTCCCTAACAGAGCATTAATCCACTACAAAAAAAGACACATCCGTGACATTTTGGGCCGAACAAATTTTTTTTGTCATACATATGACACTTCTATGACGATAATTGTGACAAAACCTGGTATCATCATAGATGTGGTGGGCTCCTACTTCTATGACAAAAAATCATGACAGAAAATGGGCTTTTCGTCCTGGGCGGGCCGGAGACGCAGCTGCATGACATTCTTTGAGCCGTTCATGACGGAAAAAACCATGGTAGAAGCGAGGGCGAGGAAAATTTCGAGGAGTTTCCAGTTATGGTGGGAGGTCGGGGGCCGAGCGATGCACGCTTCTCTCGTACACGTACACGCGTGTGTGAGAGAGTTGCTCTAACTGAACCCGAGCGAGGTGTTGGGCTCTAACTGAACCCGAGCGATTGCACTGCAGGCTACGCTTTACTGAACCCAAGCGATCGATCGATGGCTGTTAACTGAACCCGATCGAGCGATTCCTTCGCTACTGAAGCCGATCGATGCTGCCTCTGGATGA
>NC_041388.1:295448392-295471972 GCF_002162155.2 Triticum dicoccoides
TGAAAAGTTCCCGGTGGGGGTGGATGAATAGGACCTCGTGGTGTTGCCTCTGGATGAATAGGACCCCGATCGATCGAGCCGGTTGGGGCTGGATGAACAGGACCCCGTGGAGGGCTGGATGAATAGGACCACCCCGTGGAGGGCAGGATGAACAGTAGACGGTGGAGGGTAGGATGAATAGTAGCCCGTGGATGGGTGGTTGAACAGGAGCCCGTGGAGAGGGCTGGATGAACAGTAGCCGGTGGAGTAGCGCGCGATGGAGGCTGGATGAACAGGAGCCCGTGGATGAACAGTCATAGGTGGAGGCTGGAGGAGGTCGATGGTGGATGAACAGTAGCTCGTGGAGGCTGGAGGGGGTCGACGATGGAGATGAACAATATCCCGTGGAGTCCCGTTTTGCGGTACGCCACACCCCTCCCGATGAACACGACCCCCGTTTCGACCGTAGCGCTCCAACACAAGTCCGTTTCGTCCGTTTTGCGGTACGCCACATCCCTCCCGATCAACAGGACCCCCGTTTCGACCGTAGGAGGTCCGTTTCCTCCGTTTTGCGGTACGCCCGACCCCTCCCGATGAACAGGATCCCGTTTCGAATGTGGCCGGTCGAACACAAGGACGTTTCCTTCGTTTTGCGATACGCCAGGCCTCGTTTCCATCGCCTATTCCGTCCAAGCCCTCCCGATGAACACGACCACGCATTCCGTTGCCTCCCCATGAACACGACGCATTCCGTTGCCTCCCCATGAACACGACGACGATGTTGTTTCTCCGTTCCGACCCAGCCATGTACACGAGCCCTGGCTGTACGTATCCGCGAGTAGGCATTCGAGACCCCACACGTATGTACACATACGTGGCCGTATTTTCTTTCTTGCACCCTGGCCGCCTCTACTACGACACGTGCGCACCTCTACATCTACCAGTATATATGTACATACATGTTCGCGACCAGAATGACAACGCTATGTATGCTTCGACCAGGTGGGTTCGACTGTCAGGCACTTCCTTGCGTGCGAAGATGTAGCTGGTGGGTCCCAGCAGTCAGGGGGGCGAAATACGATGGCCCATCCGGTGGGTCCCTGTTGTCAGGTGGAGGAATAATTATTTTGCACGTAATAAGAAGGCACGTCCTTGCTGCGGTCGTGGATCCAGCTGTCAGCCTCTCCACGTACAGTCCACGTCCGATGGAAGCTGTTCCTTGATCACGTTGACCACGCCGTGCCGAGAGCACCAGGGCAGTGGACGACGGCGAGGCCTAGGAAGGGGACGACGCGAAGCAGAGGAAGACGCGGCAGTGGATGCCCACGCGTAGAGGAGTACGAGGGTTCACTGGTTTGCTGCGGTGTGAGGCTGCCGTCGCCGTAGAATAACAGGGGGTGTGGGTGAGTAGAGGGATGGCCTAGCCAGCGGTGGGAGTAGTAGGGGCGGTGAGGCCTCCGCCGCATCGCAGCCGACCACGGGAGGCAGGAGCACGAGGCACGACCGACGTTGGTTTGGGCGGCTGGAGCAAGAAGACCGGAGGCTGAAGAAGCACTACGACCGTTGGATGGACATCATACGGTCACTAGAGCTAGAATCGTGCATATTGACTAAGTTGACAAAGCCCTCCGTCCCCGTCAACTTAGTAGGCCCACAAGTCAGCCTGCCGCTATACTGGGTTCCAGCTAACAGGGGGAGTATTCATTTTTTTGTGCGTAATAAGGAGGCACTTCCTTGCATGCGAAGATATAGCTAGTGGGTCCGATCTGTCTGCGGCGGTAACATTTTTTTCGTGAAATATAGAGGCCCTTTCGGTGGGTCCCTGATGTCAGGTGGAGGAATCATTATTTTGCGCGTAATAAGGAGGCATTTCCTTGTGTGCGGCCGTGGACCCAGCTGTCGGCCTCTCCACGTAAAGTCCACTTCAGATGCATGTCGGTCGTTGACCATGTTGACCAGGCCACGCCGAGAGCACCAGGGCGGTGGACGACGACGAGGCCTAGGAAGGGAACGACACGGAGGCAGGGAAGGCTCGGCAGTTGTTTCCCACGCGGAGGGGAGTATGACTGTACGAGGGTTTACTGGTTCGTCTGCCGTCACCGGAGAATAACAACAGGTGTGGGTGAGTAGAGGGATGGCTAGGCTAACGATGGGAGTACGGTGGGGCGGTGAGGCCTGCGCGGCAGCAGAGCCGGCCGCGGGGAGGAGGGAGCAGGCAGTCCCGCCGGTGCCTGTTTGAGCGGCTGGAGCAGGAAGAGCAGAGATTGAAGAAGCACGACGGCCGTTGGATGGCCATCCAACAGTCACTGCTTGTGCGTCAACCTTTTTTTAGGAAAGCCTCAAATCTGTGGAAAACAGCATACAACCCATCTGCCATTATTTCTAATAATTTACAGCCCATTTTCTAATTATTAAGGTTTTTTTTGGAGCCCATATTCTTTTTGTTAGCATTACAACCCATATTGTGGCCACGGTTAAAACATTATACGAAATTTTGCATATTTCGGTGCGGTACGAACTGTTTTGAATCCCAAAATTTCGACTCACATTCAAACTGATTTTAAAAATAAATGTATATCAATATAAAATCCAACAAATTCTCCACGCATAAAAATTAATGTAATTTCAAATCTTGAAATAAAAAAAAAGATATTTGAAACTAATTGCCGGTTTGATGTGTTTTAAAAATGTACAACCCATTTCTCATTACTGATGGGCCATTTTCTCGGCCAGCCGAATGAATGCTCTCCTCGTCTTGAAAGATTTGCAGCCCAACAGGCCTGACAAAGCGACTTACTTGGCAAATCACAAAAAACTGGGCTGTGGCCGTGGACCCAGCTGTCAGCCTCTCTACATACAGTACTCTTCCAATGGAATGTCGTTGACCATGTTGACCACGCCGCGTCGAGAGCACCAAGGCAGTGGACGACGGCGAGGCCTAGGAAGGGGACGACGCGGAGCCGGGGAAGACACGGCAGTGGATGCTCACACAGAGAGGAGTACGAGGGTTCACTGGTTCGGCTGCGGTGTGAGGCTGCCATCGCCGCAGGGCCTGGTTAGCGGTGGGAGTAGTAGGGGGCGATGAGGCCTCATCGGCAGCACAGCCGGCCACTGAAGGCAAGAGCAGGCGGTCTCCCCGGTGCTGGTTTGGGCGGCTGGTGCAAGAAGAGCAGCGATTGAAGAAGCAACATGACCGTTCGATTCAAATCCAATGGTTACTGCTGCTAGAATCGTTTGTTGACTAAGTTGACAAGCCCTGCGTACGCGTCAACTTAGTAGGCCCACAGGTCAGCTTCCCAACCGGTGCGCCCCAGATGTCAGTGGGAGGAATCATTTTTTCGCGTAATAAGGAGGCACTTGATTGAGTGCGGCCAGGCCAGCGGAGGGAGTAGGGTGGGCCGGGGAAGCCTGCGCGGCATCACAGCGGGCCACAAGAGGAGGGAGCAGGCAGTCCCGCCAGCGCTAGTTTAGGCGGCTGGAGCAGGAAGATCAGAGATTGAAGAAGCACGTTAGCCGTTGGATGGACATCCAACACTAACTGCTGCTAGAATCGTGTGTTCACTGACAAAGCCTTGCGTAAACAAGCCAGCCTCGAAATCTGTGGCATGTACATCCCATTTGCTATTATTTTTATAATTTTTACTCATTTTCTAATTCATATGGAATTTATTGCAGCCCGTTTTCCATTTTTTGAATTGCTGGCCATTTTCTGGTCAGTACGAGGGTCAAAAAATCAACTAAATATGTGGGAAATTTTGAAAATTCGCAAACTTTTGCTGGGGAACGAAATATTCTTAATCCAAAAATTAATAGCCATACTAAAACAAATTTAAAAATAAATTAGTACTATGTCATGTTAAATCCAATGAAATACGTATAAGATATCAGTGAAGAACAAAAACAAAAAAAGAAACTTATATCCCATTTGCTATAAATTTTTTTTGAAATTTTCAACCCCTTTTGATATTACTTTTAACAGACATTGACCATACTCTTAAGCCAGGCCGGAATGCATCCCTCCTAATCTTGAAAGATTTGCAGTCCAGTAATTTGGAGAAAACAAATAGGCCTAGCTTGTGTATTCTTCAAAAGAAATACTGGCTACCTATTTTCCCAAAGAACGGGTGCATGAGCATTTAGCTTTATTTATTTATTTATTTATTTATGTTTAGGGGACCATGAGCATGTACCTAGGCCGGATTCATGTGAGAGCCTCCCTTCCAGTTAATTATGGGCTTCTCTATTGGGCCTTCATCAGTGGGCTGCATGTTATCAACAAGTGGAAAATGTGTTTTGAGTTTCAAAAAAAATGTGTTCCGTACGATAAATAGTATGCGCTACGTACGGTACGGGGCACTAAAGGATCGAACCGTGCAACGACTTCCAAAACATTGTGTTTGTCATTCTAACAACACATTTATTCAATCAACAGACGAAATATACTACTGATTGTACATTGAAAACAGCAGCAACATCAACCAGGGTTGGGGGTGCAACAGAAGCAGTAAGCAGGCCAGAAGAGTGAAGACGCAGCTCTCTCTTCCAAACCAAACATCAGCCATCATTATAAAAGGGCTACCAAAAAAGAACAAGTGTATGCATCAAACTAAATAAAGATCCTACTACACCAAGTGTACGCATCTAACTAACTGGCTCAGTTAGACGTTACTATTTTTTTCGAAACGGAGGCAAAAGAATTGCCTCGTCGATTAATTAAGAAGAAGAGAATTGCCCGGTTAATCTACAGAAAACCGGGCTAAAACCGAAGACGTTACTATTTATTAAGCTGCAGTGGAGTCGCAGATGGAGAGGAGTAGGAAACTTCACTGGTTCGGGTGCGCGGCAGCACAGCCGCGGTGCCGCCCACGGGAGACAGGAGCAAGAACAGAGGTTGAAGAAGGAGCACGGCTGTTGGATTAACATCCAACGGTCCATCTGCTAGAATCATTTGTTGATTAAGTTGACAAAGCCGTGCGTACACGTCCGCTTAGTAGGCCCACAAGTCAGTCACCAAATCTGACGGGTCCCAGCTATCAACGGGATGAATAATTTTTTCACAAAACAAGGAGGCACTTCCTTCCGTGCGAAGATACAGCCGGTGGGTCCCAGCTGTCAGGTGGAGGAAACATTTTTTCAGCTTAATAAGGAGGAACTTTCCTTGCGTGCGACCATGGACCTCGTGGGTCCCAGCCATCAGGCTCTCCACATAAAGTCCTCTTCCGATGACTCTCGTTTGTTGACCACGCCGCACCGAACACAGCGAGGCGGTGGACGACGGCGAGGCCCCGGACGGGAATGACTCGGAGATGGGAAACCGCGGCAGTGGAGTCGCAGATTGAGAGGAGGAGAAGGGTTATAACTGGTTTTGTTGCGGCGTGGGGCTATAGTCTGTGGAGAATAACAGGAGGTGTCGAGGGGTGCAGGGATAGCCTGGCTGGCGGTGGGGTAGCGCTTCGCAGTGATGCATGCTAAGCAGAGCCGCTAGCCGCCGGAGGCCGGACCAGGCGGTCCCGGTGACGCTCGAGGAAGAAGACGAGAGATTGAAGGTGCATGCCGGCCGTTGGATATAAATCCAATGGCTGTGGATGACACTATCATTTGTTGACCAAGTTGACAACGCCCTGCGTAGGCTTCGACCTATTGGCCCACATGTCAGCCTGCAAAAATGTGGCATATATTTAACCCATGTTTTCTAGAATGTATAGTCCATTTGCTGGGCTGGTGTCGGATTTGGGGTTCCGGCAAACCCTTGAGGTTTGAACACTGGGGTGCGCGCGGAGATCTCTCCCCTACCGATCTACGTCCGATCCTCTCGTGTGAACTAAGATGAAAATGATGGACAACACAAGGGACACGAGGTTTATACTAGTTCGGGCCACCGTTGTGGTGTAATACCCTACTCCATTGTGTGGTGTGATGGATTGCCTCTGGGGCTGATGATGGACAGTACAAGGGAAGAACAGCCTCGCGAGGGGCGTTCTTGAGCTGGTGCGGTGTGTTCTACTTAGTCTCTACTAGGTTTCTTCTCTGCTCTCCTTCTGCTGCTACCCCTCTCTTTTCTCTCTCTCTTTGTGGAGGCTAGCTCTATTTATAGAGGCCCTGGGCCTCTCCCCGAATAATTGAGCGGGAAGGGCGCCAACAATTGGCCATTTTGAAGGGGAACATCTAGTACAAGCTATCCTGATCAAAGGTGGTCTTCGGCTGCCAAAAGCACTGGTGATCACGCCATCTTAGGCTCCACGATGACCTCCGTCCGGCCATCCGTCTGGTCTTGGTCTCGTTGCACCGGAATGGTAACCTTTGCCTGATACCTTGGGCTGTGCTTGCCCCCTTTGCACCAAAGGGGAAACAAGGACCCTGCGTAGGCCGGCGCCCGCCTGGCCTTGATCGTCATGGCTTGCATCATGGGATCCTCGCGAGGTACCCTTGCATTGATCTCTCCGCCTCCTCACGAGCCTGCCTGATGAGGCCGCTCTCGAGGAAGCTCCCTGTCGTCCGCCCCGCAAGGCTTGGCCCCTCGCAAGGGTCTTGTGCTTGGGCTGATGAAGATGGGCCGCACTGGGCCCCCACCTGAGCCACGCCGCAGGCCGCAGGAAGGCAAGTCTGGGGACCCCCGTTCCCAGAACGCCGACAGTAGCCCCCGGGCCCAAGGTGCGCGCGGGCTTGGCTTAGCAGAGAAGCGAAGGGGCAAGCGCGAAGCGCCGCAGGCCCTAACAGCCTGCGGCCTTGGGCGCCGCGTGGCGGTTGATTGGACGTGGGCGTCTGCACTTCCCACGACGCCTCGGCAACCTCACGACTGACAAGTCCCTGCATGCAGAGATATGGGTCATGATTACCTGAGGTCATGGTGCTCGGCGGTTGGCCTTCCCCGGCTATAAGTTCGGGGCTGCGTGAGCTCCGCCAGTTCACCCCTTTCCGTTACTCCCCCTCTTCTTCTTCCTCATCCTTGCTTCCTCTTGCTCCAATGGCACCGATCCGCCGGTTTTTAGCTGAGGAGAAGGGAAAGGCCCCCGGAGAGGGTCCTGACCCCCTCCCGCCGAAGAAGCGGCCAATCCTCTGTCACCGGGACGAAGGCGCCTGGCAGGAGGTGTCGAGGCCATGGTACGAGCGGCCGCCACCTGGGTTTCCGCTGCCCTTGTATGCCCACGTCGTAGGCCCCAGGGGGGAGGGCGCCGAGCAACACCGACAGCGTCGCCGCCGACACCGGCGAGTCATAGTGGTGCGCGTTGTCCCCCCTGGAGTCCAGGCGGAGCGCTCCTCTCGCGAGCTTATGCTCCACGACGCCATGCCTCCAACTTCATGGATCCACCTTCCTCCCTCCTTAGCCTTCGAGATGCCGCCGAGCGGGGCCCTAGAGCTCTGGCTGCAGCACACCGACTGTGGCACCCCTGCAACCGGAGCGGAGGTCACGGTCGTCGCTCCGGGCAAGGTCTTCATGACCCGGGGCTGGGGTGAGATTGCCTAGGTCTGTCGCGCGAACGGCGCCTTGGTGATCCATCTTGAATACGACGGCGCCTCCTTGATGTTCTTCAAGGTCTTTGATGCAGAAGGACGATGGCTGGAATGCTGCCCTAAGGGAAGCGGCAGGAGTGACGAACTGGCGAGGACCAGCCCCGCCCGTTGGTCCTCCTGCAGCTCCTCAGGCAGCAGCGGATGGACTGAGGGCTTCAGCGGCTCCCCCGAACTCCTCGCGACCCCGGAGACGAGCGACGACAGCTACGAGCCTCTGAGCTCGCGCCGCGCTCGGAGTGGGGCAGCTGCATCGGGCCGCCGACGCCACTGATCTAGATAGGATTAGCACCGTCACTGGGCAGCCCACTATTGATGATGGCGTCGCTTGGGGAGGTGCTAGCAAGTAGCGTCCCTTAGGGTTAGCACCTTTTGTTCCCTGCGAGGAATTAAAGCAACACCCCGCGGGGGTATGTAAGGCATCTGCCGTGCCTTTTTTAAATACTATATCCTTAATATGAATTGGCGTGAGGTGTCCGTTCTGTTCCGGCTAAGCTCCCCCTTTCTATCCTCACGAGGACTTGGCGCTCTACGCTGACAGGTCCCAGTCCCCAGGCAAGCTTCAGCCGTCGCTGGTATGCCAGGTCGCGATGCCGTGGTCAAGGCCAGGAGGCGAGCGGCCCGAGGTCCGATAAGAGCCTCTGAGTCACGATGCTCGGGAGGTCCCCTTTAGCGCTCAAGCAATCCTTGCTGGGCGAGAAAGGAAAGTAGCATCACCGTGATAGAGTTGCACTGGGCGGGGTTTTAGCGCTGCGTTGGTCTAGCTCTTGTGAGAGCGCGACTTATCTTGTGCGTCTGACGTAGTTCCTCGGAGAGGCGCCCGGCCCGAGAGGCGGTGGCCGAGGTACTGCTGGGTGAGGCCCTCGCGAGATTCTTCCCACTCCCCCGCACTTTCCTTAACCCTCTACGTCCTCAGGCCCCGGCCCTCGAGCGAGCTCAGCCGCCACTGGTATGACAGGTCATGATGCCGTGGGTCAAGGTCAGGGGGTGAGGGTTGGAGAGCCAGTAGGAGCCCATGAGTCGCGATGCTCAGGTACCCCCCCCCTTTAACGTGCAAGCGGTCCGTGCCGAAGAGGGGGAGAGAGAGCTCACGATGCCCCCAACATTGCTCCTGGAGTAGGTCCTGCACACCAATCATGAGGAGAAACAAGGCCTGTCGTTACGGTCGCCGGCCAACCTATGGTCACTCCGAGGGAGTGGTCAGGGCACTGAGGGCCTGGTGAGGTGGCGCCGTGCGGGGCTGCCGCGGCCAGAGCTCGACCACTCAGGTTTATCGACGCTGCAGGGACGGACCCGTGCGCACGCGCCGTGCCAGAGCGAGCAGCTCTTCAGATAGGCGTCGATCGAGCAGGTGATTAGGTCAGGTATGTTAAGAACATAGGAAATCCAATTTCAAGCAAGCGTAGGTAAAAGCAACCGCCACTAGGTCAGTCCCGAGAGGCGTGGGGATGATGCAGCCCGAGGGGCGCCCCCAACAAGGTAAGTAAAGAGCATAAACAAAATGGATACATGCCACGGGGATGGACCCACGCGGCCTGGGAATGGTGCAGCCCTGTGGGCGCTCCCAGCTGAAAGTAGAACTCTGAAAGATGTCACCTGTTGCTGTTGAAGATGAAGTGATGCTGAGGGAGTGAGCGTTGCGCGGTGAAGACGTCGGCCCTCATGAGCCCCCAGGCCCAGGGGCCTCGGGAGGCTCCGGTGGCACGTGCAGGTCTTCGGGGACCATCGCCACCTCCGCCAGGACCGCGCGATGCTTGACCTCCTGAGCCTCCAAAATGCTCCTCAACAGGCGCTTATGTGCGGCGACCGCGCTCGGCAGGCCGAAGGGCATGCGAACGTAGCTGTGAGGTGGTCCCTCGTAGCGCCCTACGGCCGAAGGCCATAGGCGCCTCTGGGACGCAGCTCGGTTGAGCCCTGGTACGTTGACGCAGATGCGTAGTCCTCCATCCTCGCCTGGGTGTGGGGCCACGGCAGGTAAGCGGCGGCTGCCGCGCATGACTCTGGACTCTTGTAGCTCATGGGTGTTCCTTGCGATGAACTCCTGAGGGTTTGGTCTCCTTTGACTTGTACCTTCCTGAGGGAAGCATGCTTGAAAGCACCCCTCCAAGTGGTGCCCGAGCGCCTCCCCCGCGTCCTTGGCAAGGTCGGCGGCTCTCCAAGAGAGAGCCCCCGAGCCCTGCATGAGGAGGGCGCCTGGCGTGCCTTCCTATGCGTGAGAGAGTGGCGCTCCCTGACCGGGCGGGAATCCTGACGCGATACCTCCTGAGGTGCCTGCCTCCTTGTGGCTCGGGCCAGGTGAGGTCTTCTTCTTCTTGAGGGTCGCCTCGGGAGGCCTCCCGCTCCCGTGATCTGGGTCTTCGATTGCTGCGGCTTGGAACGCACGCTCAAGCGAGCACACTGCATCCCTTTCTTCACAGGGTACGGTGATGACTCCACCGCTTCCTGGCATCTTGAGGACATTGTAACCATGGTGAGTCACTGCCATAAACTTGGCTAGGGCTGGGTACCCGAGGATGGCATTGTACGACATGTGGATGTGAGCGACGTCGAAGTCGATGAGCTCGGTGCGGTAGTTGTTGTGTTGCCCGAAGGTGACCGGAAGGCGAACCTGCCCAATTGGAACAGTGGAACCATCGGTGACTCCTGAGAAAGGCTTGGTCGGCTGAAGTTGGTCGTACGGCACTTGGAGATTGTCGAACGTCTCGACGGACAGGACGTTGTGTCCTGCCCCGCCATCGATGAGGGTCCTGGTGACCTGCACGTTGCTGATGACTAGGGAGCAAAGCATCGGGAGGATTCCGGCCGTTGCCGCACACTTGAGCTGCTCTGCAGAATTGAATGTGATCGCGCACGAAGACCACCTGAGAGGGCGTGTGGCCTCAAGCTTGGGAAGGACTGCATTCACCCCGCGAGCAAACTGCTTGAAGATGCGCTGTGAGGCTGGGGCCTGGGCGCCACCCAAGATGCAAGAAATTGCACGCGGCTCTTGGAAGCCCCCAGCCCCATCGTCTTGGTGTTGGTCTTCGTTCCTCCTTGGTGGTGGCGACAGAGGAGGGAGGTCTGCGTTGCCGTGCGGGTGGCCCTCACGAGGCTGGTCCCTCCAGCCTCCCTCGTGAGGCTGGTCCTGCCAGCGGTCCTCGCGAGGGTGGTCACGCCATTCCTGGCGAAGGCCACGGTCTTCCCATCGTCCACCACCTCTTCCTCCTCCTCGGCCATATCCCCTGTTGTTGCGCTCTGGGCATGGGCCGATTCGCCCATCTCGCACGGCTCTGAGCTCTTGACATTCATTGGTGTTGTGGGTGTTGAGGTCATGGTACACGCAGTACCATCCGCCCTTGGATGACTCAGGCTGATCCCTGCCTCGCTTGGTGTCCGGTTCCGCTGCTAGCATGGCAGCCCCCTTGCGCTTCACGTCTTTGGCCTTGAGCTTCTTTTCTTCCGGGTCGGCTGCCGGGAGCTCGAGGAGGGAGAGGCGCCCTTCCTCAGCCCTGGCGCACTTGGTCGCCAAGTTGAACAGCTCCAGGGATGTGCACAGGTCTTCATGGATTGCTAGTTCTTCCTTCATCTTGACGTCGGGCACGCCGTCGGAGAAGGCTGCGATGATAGCTTCTTCAGTCACCTTGGGGATCTTGAGGCGACCGTAGTTGAAGTGCTGGATGTACTTCTGCAGGGTTTCTCCCGGCTGTTGCTTGATGGGGCGCAGGTTGTTCACGGTCGGGGGCCAGTCGCGAGTGCCCTGGAAGTTGGCGATGAAGCGGGTGCGCATCTCGCTCCAGGAGGAGATCATGCCGGGAGCCAGGTTCAGGAGCCAGGTGCGGGCGCCGTCCTTGAGCGCCATGGGGAACCAATTCGCCATGACCTTTTCGTCTCCGTTGGCGGCTACGATGCCCAGCTCGTAGAGCTGCAGGAACTCCGCGGGGCCGCTGTGCCATCGTAGCGGGGAGGGAGGTCAGGCTTGAACTTGCCTGGCCATGTGACGCCGCGCAGCTCGGGGGTGAAGGCGAGGCAGCCCGCCATGGCCACCGGCGCCCTTTGCTGGTGCTGGACTTGTTCTTGCGGGTCACCATGCGTCGCCACTAGGAGCAGTGCGGGGTCTTGTCGTGGAGGCGCTGGGGCGCGATCTCGGCGCGCCGGTGCTGGGAGCGCGCGAGCACCTTCCCGGGGACGTGGGATCTCTTGGCAGCTCCCTTCTTGCTGCGCAGGCGCCGGACGTGGAGGGTCCCGCCCTGGGGCTGCGCGCCTTGGGGCCAAGGCACCCTCTTGGGGAGGAGGCAGCGGAGGCGCCTCCTGATCCTCACCCCCTGCACGAGACGGAAGGCGAGGCAACGAGAGGGACCGCAAGGGGGTGCCCCCTGCGGCACTGACGAGCTCGATGATGCGGGTGAGCCAGTCCTCGTAGACATTGTCGACGGGGCGATAATGCAGGAGCTCCCGTGCCAAGAGCAGGGAGGCATGCGCATCCATGGGTGCGCGTCGGGCGTGGGACGACGAGCCAGCTGGAGTCAGCGACGGGGTGGCGGTGCGGCCATCCCGCCGAACCGAAGGATGCTGGGACGAGGCCTGATGCTCGTTCCCCACCGGGCCGGTGGCGGCGTTGGCGGCGAGTGACGGGGAACGACGAGGGGGGCCGCCGACGGGCGCTGTCTGGGCGACGCGAGTGGCGCGAGCAGCCCGGTGCTCGGTGTGAGCCCGACGAGCGTCAGCCATGGACACGACGAAAGATCACACGCGCGGCGGAAGAAAGATTCCGGCGCACCCCTACCTGGCGCGCCAAATGTCGGATTTCGGGTTCCGGCAGACCCTTGAGGTTCGAACACTCGGGTGCGCGTGGAGATCTCTCCCCTACTGATCTACGTCCGATCCTCTCGTGCGAACTAAGATAAAAATGATGGACAACACAAGGGACACGAGGTTTATACTGGTTCGGGCCACCATTGTGGTGTAATATCCTACTCCGGTGTGTGGTGTGATGGATTGCCTCTGGGGCTGATGATGGACAGTACAAGGGAAGAACAGCCTCGTGAGGGGCGTTCTTGAGCTGATACGGTGTGTTCTACTTAGTCTCTACTGGGTTTCTTCTCTCTCTCCTCTCCTTCTGCTGCTACCCCTCTCTTTTCTCTCTCTCTTTGTGGAGGCTAGCTCTATTTATAGAGGCCCTGGGCCTCTCCCCGAATAATTGAGCGGGAAGGGCGCCAACAATTGGCCATTTTGAAGGGGAACATCTAGTACAAGCTATCCTAACCAAAGGTGGTCTTCGGCTGCCAAAAGCACTGGTGATGACGCCGTCTTGGGCTCCACGGCGACCTTCGTCCGGCCGTCCGGCTGGTCTTGGTATCGTTGCACCGGAATGGTAACCTTTGCCTGATACCTTGGCCTGTGCTTGCCCCCTTTGCACCAAAGGGGAAACAAGGACCCTGAGCAGGCCGGTACCCGCCTGGCGCCCGCCTGGCCTTGATTGTCATGGCTTGCGTCATGGGATCCTCACGAGGTACCCTTGCATTGATCTCTCCGCCTCCTCGCGGGCCTGCCTGATGAGGCTGCTCTCGAGGAAGCTCCATGTCGTCCGCCCCGTGAGGCTTGGCCCCTCGCGAGGGTCTTGAGCTTGGGCTGATGAAGATGGGCCGCACTGGGCCCCCACCTGAGCCACGCCGCAGGCCGCAAGAAGGCAAGTCTAGGGACCCCTGTTCCTAGAACGCCGACAGCTGGGTGAACAAATAATTTCCCGTCAATCAGAACCAACAAATAAGATCCAAATAATAAGTGCAACAAAGATGCCTACACATCTGATTGATTCCCAGCTTGCAAGATTCAGAACCAACAAATAAGATCCAAATAATAAGTACAACAAAGATGCCTACACATCTCACTTCCCAGCTTGCAAGATTCAGAACCAACCCATTAGAGCCTTTTGATAAAGTGAATATCGGGATTAAATCCATCTTGGCTAGCCATGTCATACAATCGAAGAACTTGGCGAATGCTCTTGACCGTCACAACATCTGTAGTTGAGTATTCCTGTTTGCACAGCACAAACAAGGAGACAGGAGAGCATGATTTCGCTTTAATAGCGGCCTCCTTGAACTCAACCTCCGGCTCTACTTGGATGAGGTCTGCCTGGAGTTCCATGATTCAATTCATGCGCCTTTTTCTGCAGTTCACCTGAAATGAAGCAAAGATTGCATCATTCAGCTAGCAAGAAGTACTTGCTATTGTGAGCTAGCAGGTTCTCCTTTAGTAGTTGCACTATAATTGAGGAACATTAAGGTTGGCTCTCCGGCTCATGTAAGGTGCAACTATAGTTTTCTTATCCTTTTGTGCAGTTCCACTAAAATAAAGTGCCATTGTGGTGATAGTGACGGCTCCATCTTGCAAAGGCTAATAAAATGTTGCACGAGATTACCAGCAGAACTTGACGGAGATTTTGGAAACTCCAATCACCATTTTGTGCAGTTCCACCAAAATTGAGAGATGTTGCCCACGTGACATTTTAGTTGAACTGCACAAGACACTCATTCCAAAAAAGTGTTTTGTGCAGTTCACCAAAAGGTCACAATAGCGACAAGGTGAAATGGATATCCCTATCTGCACAAAAAGATAGAAAGTAAACAGTTGCTGGTCAATAAGAATATATGAAACATATACAAAATGAAAAGAAGCATCTTAATTATGTTCATGGCAATCACGCAAGGACAGTAGAAATTTAAAACATCAGCAATGTTTCATGTTACCAGAAGCATTACGATCAACAATGAGATTCCTCAAATATGGGATTACTTTAATGGTGGCATTGCTTGTTTACCAGACACAGTAAATCAACATCAGCTAAAGAGTTGGTTTAAGGGCATGGGATCGTGGGGACACCAGGACACTCAGCAGCGTAAAGGAGCAACTTACTTATCATACTGGGAAAACAGCAGGAGTGCCATTGTACTATGTGAGGGCAGCAAATCTAATCTTGGAGACCTTTTACTATGTGAGGGCAGCAAATCTAATCCTGGAGACCTTTTACAATGTGAGGGCAGCAAATCTAATCCTGAGACCTTTTACTATGTGAAGGCAGCAAATATAATCCTGAGACCTTTTACTATGTGATGGAAGCAAATCTAATCCTGGAGACCTTTTACTATGTGATGGCGGCAAAACTAATCCTGGACATACTCTGTTGACTTGTCCACCAGCCGCCACTTTCTATCCTTTTTTCAACCAATAATAGATCTGTTCCTTATCCAGTTTGTACCGCGTTTTCCCATTATTTCCCTTTTCAACCAAGAGACCGGTTGGGTATTTGGTCTCTACTACTTTCACCATATTATTTCCTCTTTGAATCACTACACGACTTGCTCTCTACTAGTGCGTTCCCTGCTCGAGCGTCTGCTGATTTAGATCACTGCTTCTCTGCTACTAGTGCTCGAACGCCCTAAACATCTATTGCAATGCTCTGTTACTAGTTCAATCAGTTTCGACAGTAAAATTCAGTTTTGACTGTGAAGTTCATTTTCTTCAGTTAAGTTCAGAGTGAATAGTACTTACAGCATCTATCGGAGCAGCCGTGGCGCGGCTGATGCGTTTTACATCTAGCACTTTTTGGTGATGTATTTTACATCATCTATTGCAGATGATATTAAGGTCCCACTTCAGTTTAACATTGTCTGTCTTGTCATGCTTCAGCCTCGTCGCCGTACAGCTTAGCGGAGCTGCTCCAACGACGGAACCATCCATCACAGCAGAGCAGTACCCTCGGCGCCGTTTCTAGAGGCCTCGGATGTTCTTCCCCGCCTCTAACAGTCACACCAGCATCATCACCATCCTCCACATCCAACCCAATAATGCTGAGGTCCACAAGGCTATGCCAAAGAGGTTGTACACTCGTCGCATCACTTTGTTTCTCCATTCCTCTGTTCTTCCAATTCATGTGAGCCAAACACCCAGGTTGACTGAAATCCTATGTTTCCAAATGCTCTGTTTTGCACATGCATTCCTATCCTATTCCTGTGTTTTTCCTGTCCCTACGTTTATAGAATCCTCCAATTCTAAGGAGCCCTTACAGATTTACTTCGTTTTCAGATAGGCGTCAAAGAAAACTCTGTGTGTTATGTCCTGCTCCTGCCGTGCCATCATCCACCCCACCTGAGGTGCACCATCGATAGAAGCATTCACTGCAGCAGAGATCCCCCTGCAGACTTCCTTTCGCCACCTCAGATAATCTTCCCCATTGTCGGCAGCCACGCCAACTGCATTACCATCATCGACTGAGCAGATGAACCTGAGGACTACACAGTTCTGGAAGAGAGGTCGCAGTCTTTCGTGTTTGCTTACGTTATACATCTGTTATTATTACCTTCTACTTTATCGTTCAATCTTGAGTTTTGAATTGCCCATGGGTCTCATATCGAGCCAACAACGAATAGTATCTGTCTACTATCTGGTTCATCTGGGTCTTCTATGTGGTTCATGTTGGGTGGGCAACAAACAATAGATGATCCATTGTCTATCTTTTTAAACTGAAGCTATAATCTACCTGCTATCATTAGTTTTGGATCTATCCACTCGTTTGCTACCATCACTCTTGATTTTTGCATGCACCCCTTAGGCCTTACAAAACCTAACTATTTTTTTATTATGCATGTCAGATATTGTACACAATCGTACTGAACATGTAGAGAAAAAGAGAAGACTCTTGCGTGCGAATATAATGTCATGCAGACGCCGCTCCATGGTGGGCGAAGTGCCCCCCTCCTGCATTTCCAGATTGTATTCCATAGGAAGATAACTGTTCAGATGGAGATTCAGAAGGAGCCGACCACGTCTGTTTACCACCTGAGGTGTTTGCTCTAACCTGGCATGCTGATGTTGGTCATATCATGCATATGGCGCCTTGCATTGCTTACATTATACATCTTATATGCCATCAGCTTAGTTTAGATTTGCTTTGTGTGAATGCCACATGTTTGGTTTCTATATCATACTCCCACCATTCCTAAATATTTGTCTTTTTAGAGATTTCAACAAGTGACTACATACGGAACAAAATGAGTGAATCTACACTCTAAAATGTGTCTGTATACATCCGTGTGTGGTAGTCCATTTGAAATCTCTAAAAAGACAAATATTTAGGAACGAAGGGAGTATATGGGAATTATGCAATGCCATCTTCTTTAGCCAGGCATCATATACGTGAATCATGCAATGCCATCCTGTTTAGCCAGTCATCGTATATGTGAATTGTATCGTGCCATATTTTTTCCATAATGTATTCCATTTGTCAACAATGTTTATACATTCATCTACTCTTCCTGTGCATCAGCCATTTGAGTCGGTCATGGGAAAATCTGGAGTGAAAACAAGGTCTTTTGAGCAGTCAGTGCTACCTGTCGATGCAAATTTCTTGCTGGTTACAAATAGCTCCTCAGAGGAGGATTCAGAGAGAGATGACTAGTCGTATCCCCCCCCCCCTGAGGTGCATGCTCTAGCTTGGCTGGGTTATATTGCTCATATCATGCATATGGTGTCTTGCATTGCCATGCCATCTGCTTAGATTAGACATGCTTTGTGTGAATGACTCCTGTTTGCTTTCTATATCAGATATGTGAATTATGCAATGCCATGTTTTTCAGCCAGTTATCATATATGTGAATTATGCATCGCCATGTAGCCAGGCATCATATATGTGAATTATCTCATGCCATCTTTTTTTCATTACATATTCCATTTGTCGACAATCTATATATATTGAACTACTCTTCATGTGTATCAGCCATTTGAGCCAGTTATGGAAAAATCAGGAGTGAAGACAAGGTCTTCAGAGCGGGTAATGGTACCTGTTGAAGCATATATCTCGATGGTTATAGGGAGCTCCTCAGAGGAGGATTCAGAGACAGATCACCAGTCCTATATCCCACCTGAGGTGTATGCTCTAAGTTGCAATGTTCATATTTCTCATATCATGCATATCGTGTCTTGCATTGCTTAGTTTAGACATCATATGCACAATAATGAATTCCATCTGCTTAGTTTAGAGATAATACATGTGAGTGCCAGCTTCTTAGTATATGAATGAATTATGTCAATTATATCATGCCATCCTATATACTTAGACAACATGTATGTGAATTATTTCATCCCAACCTATTTTAGAAAGACATCATACAGTTGTGTTATGTCATCCTGTTTAGGTACTCATCATATGTTGAATTATGCCCTTATATCCTGTTAAGTTATCCATCATATATCTGAAATTGTGTCATGCTATCCTGTTTAGTTAGGCATCATATATGTGAAACTGTGTCATGCTGTCCTATTTGGTTAGACAACATATATGTGAATTACCACATCTGTCTATCATACAATGTCCGTACGTTCAATTTCTTTTCTTGTTTATCAGCCATTTGAATTGGAGGGGGTGATGGCAGTATCTAAGGGAGCAAAAACCCGTTCTTCACAAAACACAGTGCTACCCGTCGATGCAGATAGAACCATGGTTGTACTCGCCCACAAACTAGCCCCACCACACATAATCGAGACTCTTCTATATTGCGCTCTTACACCGTTGGGCAGAGAACAAGCTACAACCCATCTAACCGCAACCCCAGCAGATAGTAACCCACTTATAGTTGACAAAGCACCATGTCCACCACAGAGTACCCCCACACGAGCAGTTTGTAAAGCTAATACAATGCCCAAAGCACGAAGACCACCACAGCTAACCCAAACTCCACGTTTAGATCAGAAGAGCAACTGTTTTCAGGTCAGATTCCGTAGCTATGGTCCATACTCCTTTTCTGTTGCATCACTGTATTTACTCATACCAACTACTTTCAAATTTGAAGGATCCAATTGAAACTCCAATGGCCCAACATGTATGTTTTAAACCTATTTCTTTAACTGGATTGCTGTTCTAACTTCTTGCTCTATGTTGATTTCAGTTTAAGTTGTATAAACAATTATGTTCTCAGGTGATGCACATTACAAGTGCTGCCAATGTTGTGTAGTTTCTCACACTTATATTCTATGTATGCTGTTGTGTCTTAAAATATATGAGTTGAACTGTGTCTCTATCTTGATTAGGGAACATAAACTAGAATGATATGGACAATACAGTGACCATAGTACATAGATATATGTTTGTTTCATGCTGTTATCCTGTCCACCTTACTACTGAACCGCTTTACCAAAATGAGTTTCGTATACTACAAGCTAAACCTGCCATGTGTCTGCTTGTTTCTCTTGTAGTATGCAAACAAAATATTGGAGAAGAGCACCCCACTATGCAATGGTAGAGAAAGTAATGCAGATAAGGTTCAAGATAGTGAGACAACCTTGTGGGTCTCAAAGAAAGGTGATAAAAACGATCTTGTAGACAGTGAGAAAACCCCACAGTTCTGTGTTGATGTAGTGTTCGAGTTACTGGCCAGTACCGCTGGCACAAGCTCTTCGAACTCGCTACCTGAATCACTTCGGCTTCTTTAGTATCAGCTACAAGATGAAAGGCATTAGTCAGTTGTGCTGCAGCAAGAAGCCGAAGGATTGAGGAAGTCCCTGCAGAATTCAGATGCGTACTTTCTTGTGCAACAGCAAGCGCTGGAGGATTTAAGCGCCAAACAAGAGAAAGTTAATAATCTTGCTAAGCATCTTGCCAGCATTATGGGTACCCAGGATATTGTTTCTTGAACTCTTCTAAAGTGGTTTCAGTTCTGGACTTGTTTTGCTGCGGCGTTTATATGTTGCTTTGTTCCCTATATTTGCACTGGTGGCGAACTTTGATGCCCAGTGGATGTAATATGTGTAATAGCCGTGATAGTCTAGCATAAGTTGCTTGCTTATTTATTTCCTTGTTGTCTTGTTTATTTGTTTGCTTGTAGTCAGTGCAGTTCTTTTTCCGCGGTTTGCTAGTGGCTGCAATAACCTATTTTTTAAAATTAGGCCACAATAACCATGGGCTAGTATTTATTGTAGTGACACTGGGCCTCCTACGAGCCGTAGAAACAGTAGGCCTTCTACGGGCAGTAGAAACAATGGGCTTTCTACGGGCCGTAGAAACAATGGGCCTTCTACGGGCCCTATCATCAATGGGCCTTATACGGGACGTACGATCAATTGGCCAAACATTGGCCAATAACAGGCCGCATTATGGTCGTAAACGGGCCATCGTTAATAGGCCGTATTTGATGACGATATGAAAATGGCCCAACATATTAACGGACCACAAACGGGCCGACTGTAACCACTGGCTGAATTTGGCCGACAAGCAGAAAATGACAGTAATGGGCCGTAAGTAAACGAATGCTGGAAATGAGCCCAAGAATAAATGGGCTCTGAGAAGGCCAAAAGATAACATGGGCTGGAAACGGCCCAACAGAATAACAGGCCGTTAATGGGTACGAAGTGATACACTGTTCATTACGGGCCAGTTTCACCAAGGGCCGTTAATGGGTGTAAAGTGATACACTGTTCATTACGGATCAGTTTCACCACGGGCCGTTAATAGGCCAAGAGTTACATAGGGCCTCATATGGGCCGAAAGACGTCATGGGCCATACACGGGCCAGAAGTGAAAACGGGCTGGAATCATATTGGATGGCCCAGATGACGCTACTGGGCCTAATTCGGATAGGGCGTAACGGGCCTTGGGTTAGCGGGCTGTAAATGGGCTATATGCGAACAGGCCGTTAATAGGCTTTCCATGGGCCGGCCCGCCACCTTTTGACCAAGTCAAACGGGCCGGCCTTTTCACAGGAATGGGCCTCTGTTGGGCCGTGTCACGTGTCGACGTATCATAGGCACCTTCTGTCCAATGAGTGGATGACATCTGTCCCAACGATGAGCCGACACGTGTTTTCTCCAGCCAATGATGATTTTACACGTGGAAAATCCCCATTGGTCGGGGCTATTAACGGGTTATCAGATCCAAAACCCGACCCGATAGCTTAATGGCGTTCCGTTACGGTGGATGCCACGTGTCGGTCACCCTTGACGAAAGTACTTCTGTGACGCGCGATTATCGTCATGGAAGTGCACACTTCCGTGATGATAATTTTGGTAATGTCATGGAACACTTCTACGACAACACAGGTATGACTATCTTGATTCTGTCATAAAATCGTCATGGATGTACGTGCATGACAAAAAACGCGACCTACTGTGACAAACACGTATTATCACGGAAGTGTTTTTTTGTAGTGATCCTTTTGATGGAGGGTATCAGCCTCTTGCGTTCAGTGGCAGTAAGCTTGTCGGGAAGCGCGAACTTGGAGTCAAGACGATCGGGGCGATAACCCAGCAGTGGCTTCTCGTTTGTCGGCGAAATGTCTTGACAGTAGAACCAAGTCTGGTTCCAGTCCTTTGGGTGACTTGGTAAGACTATGAGAGAGAAGACAGCACCCTGCCGACGCTGAATTGAGATGCCTCCAAGCTGCCGTTGGTGCACTCGTTTTGCCGGTTCTGATAAAAGTATTCTTTAAACAGCTCCACGGTCGGCTCTTGTTGAAGATACACCTCACAGAGCATTTGGAAGTTACAAATGTTAGATATGGAATTGGGCCTGATATCTTGAGGATGGAGTTTGAAAAAGTGGAGGACCTCTCTGAAGAACTTTGAGCTGGGCGGTGAGAAGCCACGGTTCATGTGGTCAGTAAAAACAATCACTTCGCCGTCTCTTGGATTGGGTCGTTCTTCTTCCGAGTCAGGGGCACGGTAAGACATGACATCTTTTCCTGGCAGAAATCCTATGGTGAAAAACTCATTTATACATTCTTCAGTGACAGTTGAGGGAACCCAGTTACAGATGGTTGATGCTTTTGATGGCATGATGTTCAAAGACAAACTGAAAAGAAAATAGCATGACGGTTCAATTCAATGGTGAGATTGACAGTTAAGTGATGATGATGCAAATAAGTAATGGCGGCTTAGTTAAGGGCTAACGACATATAAGGAAAAGTAAGCCGACATAGTAAGCCGCCATGACTACAGATATTTGAAGAAGGCAAATTCAGCTAAGTGTTGAGACAAGCAAGTTTCCTAAATTGCTTGGTATTATTCCAGATCAAATGGCTATTCAAAATGAAAAAAAATTCTAGACCTAAAAAGTTCAGCGCAGAGGAGTCTGTAAGTTCTAATGAAGTCTTTGAATCAGAGAAAGGGATCTGTGGATCAAGAAGAGGCACAAAAACACTACCGCACGAGTAGTTACCCCCTATCTGGCAGCCCTCCGATTTGATTTATGCGTGGGTTTTGATTAACGGGTTTCTATTAATAAACTAACAAAGCCGGCTACGCTTCCCATTTTTTAGGCTGGATATGCCCCCGCTTGCCGTACCGATTTTTCAGCGTGGATACGTTAAAAGCCGTACCAGCATTGAAATCCTAGCCGACTGCATCATGTTTCATTGGGAGCTCAGCCATGGGGCATCAAGGTATACATCCTCGTTCGTTGATCAATCTCGTAGATCCATTCTGTCTTCGGTACCCAAGTTTAACTCTGATCCATCTCTTTCTCTCTTTGTGCAGTTTTAGCCGGCATAGTTCAGACTTCAAGTTTGCATATCCGACGTGAAATCTCCAGAGTAATTAAATGCGGCCACTCTAGCGCATGGAATTTACCACATCTCCAGGTTAGTATGGAGTATATGGAGTATATATACTCCATACTACCGAAGTGCCACCGTCAGGCGGATTTTGATGCACGTCAGCGGCGTTGAGGAGACCACATACACAAGAGTTACACAGGGTTGCCGCGGCCGCTGAATGGAATTCTCCCGTGACGAACTCCCCGTTGAGATGCACGAACATGGTTCACGAGCGCATGCACATGGAGACATGGAGAGAAGATATTTAATTAATGTCTTGGGATGAGCAGTCACATGCATCAATGGGTACCGTGGGGATGAGAGACCATGTATATGGTTGTCAAGCTTTGCATGTGTTTACTTAATATATATTTTTATATAAGGGAGTGCAGCAATTCAGCTATGAACATTTGTAAAGATCTAACGTGTTGTACGTAGTTCATACGTTATTTTTGACATACTACAGAGTTTACTTTGTTAATGCTCCATACAATTTTTTTTCTATATACTCCATACTACTCTTTGTGTATATACTCCATACTACACTTGGTGTATATACTCCATACTAATATGTAGATATATACTTCACACTATTTTTAAGCAAATGCTTAATAAAAAAATCCAGCTATATACAATATACTGCACTCCAGTTTGGACGAATATATATTCCCTTTCCAACTTCATTTTTTATGGACATACTCTTTTTTACATAAATATATTTTTGAGATTAGATGAATATACTCCTCTCCTGGTGAATCCATTTCAAATAAATTGGTGCTCTTTGTTAATTAATCCAGCATGTTCCGGTACCATAGATGACAGGCAACACGTAATCTCTCATGTTTTACTGTTTTACTGAGGGACGTGTGAATTACTTTCCCCAAACTATATACTCCTCAGTACATACCGTATACTCCTTTCAATTCCACTAAATACTACATACTACCATACAATATTTTTCATTTGCCGGATATACTACTATACTATATACTCCTTTCAACTCTACACTACATATACTCCATTCAACATACTATATACTCATTGCTCCAAAATATACTTTTTTTTAGAATCCATGATATACTCTTTTCCAAACAATATACTATATATTGTTTTACAAAAAATACTATATTCTGTTTTCCAAATAACATATATACTATTTTCCAAACTATGTAATTCTGCATACTCGAATCAGAAGTATACAACTGTTTCAAAAAAGAAAGAAAAAAGAAGTGTACAAGAGATTCCTAAAAAAGTACAAGAGATCTTTGGGCCAGCACGTACGCCGCATCAAAATATCTTATCTCTTCATGGTGACGCATTCAGCCGGCCAAGGAAATAGCAGGTTGTTGAACTAACTCACGCCATTTAAATATCTTATCTGTTTAATAATTAGACGTTAGTTACCTGCCTTCTATTGGATTCTTCCGCATCCACTAACCCGTTTGGTTTATAGATTAGAAGGGACACGTGGAGGACAAATGGCTAGGGGGTAACTACCATTGCTTGTAGATAAAATTTGTCATATATATAT
>NC_041388.1:295472271-295475657 GCF_002162155.2 Triticum dicoccoides
CAAGAAGAGGCATGCGGTGGAAGAACTACAAGGGACTGCGATGAACTAGGAAGAACACGAAGAAATCTGGAAACCCTAAATGCGGATCTAAGAAGAAAACTTACAGTCACAGGTCTTTTGTGGAGGTCGCCGCCGTTCTCTAGATCAGTTCAAGTTGATGCAGCGACCAAGGTTGACGGAGATGAAGGAGACGCGCAACAGCGGTGAGGCTCGAGCAGCAGGAGGGTTGCGAGAGGAAGAAGACGGAGCGGGAGAGGAGAATGAGGAAGGCCGAGGCGTGCCTATTTATAAGGGAAAGATGTGAACAGACAGGCACGGAAATCAAGGGAGAGCCAAATAATGGTTATCCAGCTACACAGGCGCCTCGATTCTCAGGAAACATTAAAGATAAAAGATCCGTTGGAAGATGACATCATGAAAGTTTTTTGTGTTTTCAAGAGATGACGTCACGACGGGTTACAAAAACTTCAGCGAAGATAAGAAGATGGATGTTTGTCTAAGTATTCAAGATTGACAAAGAACGAAGTTCAAAGTCAACCTGGGGCCTAATGTTGGGGATATAACTATTTGTTATGACCCGCCCAGAAGGGGCCGGGTCAGCCCCAATGGCAGGTTACACAAGAAGCCCAGTAAACATTCAAGATGATAGTTTATTAAATCTTATAGATGTCCCAAAGGCCTGGAGGCGACTTAAGGCCTGATATTATGAACCGCCGTATGTAAGACTTGTAAAGAAAGGCATGTAAAGGAAGTCACCGAGCCGGGCACGATTATGAGCCGGCCGGGACTCTGTAGGCCACTAGGCGTCAACCCGTGTATATACGGGGACGACCGGTGGCGGCTTAGGGCAAGAAACAAGAGATCGATAGCCAAGCCGGCGAGTTAAGTCTCTTGGTGATCGAAACCCCCAGCAATACCAACACAACTAGACGTAGGCTTTTACCTTCATCGTAAGGGGCCGAACTAGTATAAAACCTCTCGTGTCCTTTGTCCCGATTAACCCCTTTAAGCTTCCTAGTTGCGATGGCCCTACGACTAAGTCCTTTCTCTAGGACATCTGCCGTGACAATTCCACGACAAGACTGTTGATTCTGCGTTGGCATCTCTAAAGCATGTCAATTCTCGCATTACATGAGTTGTATCTCTGCTTATCTTCATTGTCATGCCTCATGAGGTTGTGGGATCCTTACCTTTCTTAGGTATATGTGATTGATCCTTGCTGTATTCCGTATGTGTGACTGGTATGACTGGGGATACATGCTCACCATATATATAAGAATCATATCCACCCGAACACTCGATTCTTGAGGTAGGCATATGTCTTGACTGAATTATACTTCTAACAAAATTATTGCGAATCCGATCCTTGAGCTGCACTGTCATATACTGCCTACTTACTGTGTAATACCTGACGATGGTGCGTAGTGTTGTACTGACGCAGGCTGGGTGTCTTATGTGGGAAGCCATACGAGTAGCTTGTTGAAGAAAACTTGACATCTTATGCTTGAAGCTTTTGTCGCAGTGGCGTGCTGGAGAAGTCTGGGTTCCATACCTGAGAAGCTTCTCCTCTAGTTACTTGTTGAGAAAGATTCAATGTCTTACATCAGAAGCCTTTACCAAGGTATCTTGCTGTGGAAGACCGGGCATCTTGGACCGGAATCCGTCCAGATATTGTACTAAGGAAAAAATTGAGGAGCCTTGCATCATAAGATTCCTCCAATAGCATGTAGAGGAAGACTAAGTTTCTCATATCCAAAGCTTCATACTGTGATATGCAGACTGAAAGCCATACACACCCATAATATTTTGCGGCTGGTTACTTGCATGAGAAAAATCGTTTGACGGTCTTCCTTGATCATAGCACATTCGTGCTTTCTTTCGGAGTAGAACATATTTCAAGCACCATTCATTTCTGAACCAAAACTTGGTATATGATCCATACCATTGACTAAAAATATACCGTTGATCCTACACCAGACTTGTCTTCCTGCTTGCTGGATCTTTACTGTTGTGAGGATTAAGTACTGATGTAGACTTGATGTGCTTAGCTAACCTCCTTCCAAATACTTGAAATCCTTATTGCATCTTCGAGCCTGGTGTCGGTTGATGAGCAACTCTCGTAAGGGGAAATAAGGTAACACCGAGGGCCCAAAAGAATGAAGCAAAAGAAACAACTCAACTAAACAAAAGCACACAAAAACAATCAACTCACACACAAACAAAGTCACATATTACTGCTAGTCATACAATATGCATGCCAACTTAAGCACACAAATCTTGTGGGAACTCCAGTACTACAATCTAACATGTTGTGACGACGTGCACGAGGACAAATCAATGTGTCAAAGAGTTGGTGTAAACATAGCTACACCAAGTTCTATATCAGCAAGGTAGCATCCTTGACTGGCTCGGAGGCGAGGTAATACTTGGTAACCATGTTGCGGGACACGAATATCGTGACCACATTATTATCAAGCGGGCGGAAGGGATCCGTACTCGTCCAAGGAATAGGATAGCAACAAAAACTGAGTCTGCTGGCATTGCCCTTTCTTGATGACTAAGATCATTAAGGGTTGCCAACACAACAAGATAGAAGGCATGATCCAGGGTAGCAACATGTCTGCCATCGAAACGATAGGTGTGGCTGGAAGGGAGAAGTCGGCGTGATACCTGAGCACCATTCCTGGAAATAGTGTCAAGAACACTTGGCATCACTCTGCTAGGACAAAAATGACACTAAACACTGAAGAACTGGCTCAAAGGAAACTGGAGGGATGCAGAGGCTGAGCTGTAGTGGATCCAAACCGATGCCAACTACACTCACAAGATAAACCGTTAGCAACAAATAATAAGGCTATATGCATGCTATGTGTGACGCCCGGATACTTAAGCTACAGTAAACCACTGTTAATGATGCCACGTCAGCACAATTACTGTTGCTAATCTCGCGTTAGTTCGAAACTGATTCAAATTCAAATTTAAATTAAAGACAAACAACAAAAGTTTTCAAACATTAAAACTAAAATGTTCTAAATGTGACGAACAGTTCACGAGTAATAATGGTGGAGAAACCAACATTTCTTATAATATTTAATTTCACTAAAATAACCAAAGCTTAGGGCAAAACAATTACTTTAATGCCTTTTATAAAGATGTAGTAATATAACTAAATTAATAGTGTGCCAAAATAATTACGGCAGAGGCCTAATTAGTAATACTAATTTAGGTGCTAACTTGGTATTTTATAAAAAGAAAATAATAGAAACTTTAAATGAAAACAGTAAAGAAATAAAAGAGAAATAATAAAAGAAAACAGAAAAAAAAAGAACCCCCCCCCCACTGGGCTACGGCCCCGCAAGCCACCGCCCCCCCTTTGGGGCCTCGAC
>NC_041388.1:295475978-295578549 GCF_002162155.2 Triticum dicoccoides
TGTGAGCCCCTTGCCCAATCCCCCTCCGCCTCCCACCGTAGGTCGCCGTCCGCGCTCCGACCCTGCTCCGCCCTGGACGCGTCGCCCCGTGCCCGTGCGCGACCTCGCCGTGTTTGCCCGCCACCATGTGTGGCTGCGCCCGCGCCGCGCCTGGGCCGCGTGCCCCGCTCACGCCCTGGTTGTGCTCCGGCACCACCGCGCGTTGCTCGTCTCCGCCTCTGGCTCCCGCCGCTCCGGCCACTCGCCGTGGCCTCGCCACTTCCACCGGAGGCGGACAGCCCCCGTCTCTGCGGGCGGGCGTCCTGGCGCCCCGCACCTGATCCACCGCCCGCGCCCGTTTGGCCCTATGGGCCACTGCCCAGTGGGGCCCCACGTCCCCAGAGAACGTTTTGTTAAAAAAAAGGGAATTAAAAATAATATATAAAATAAATAAAATAAATAATAATAATTTAATTAATTAATTAATTAAGTTAATTAATCATAATTACATTAACCTAAACTAACTAATTAGTTTAATTAAACAGTAGTTAGATTAGTTACACACTAATTAGACTAAACAGTCAATGACTAGTGGGACCCACACGTCAGTTGACCAGTCAACATCTCTGTTGACTGCTGACGTCATGCTGACGTCATGATGACGTCAGCAAACACTGTTTTGGATAATGTTGAAGTTAAATAAATAATTAAAATCAGAAAATGATTAAATCTTTAGAAAATCATATCTTTTAATCCGTAACTCGGATTAAAATATTTTCAACATGAAAGTTGCTCAGAACGACGAGACGAATCCGGATACGCGGTCCGTTCGTCCGCCACACACCCCTAACCTATCGAACCCGCAACTTTCCCCCTCCGGTTCCTCTGCCCGAAAACGCGAAACTCCGGGAATACTTTCCCGGATGTTTCCCCCTTTCGTCGGTATCACTTACTACCGCGTTAGGGCACACCGAACACCGCGTATTGCCTTGTTATATTTTGTGATGCTTTGTTTGCTCTGTATTCATTATTTCTTCCCCCTCTTCTCTCCGGTAGACTACGAGACCGACGCTGCTGCTGACCAGTTCGACTACGGAGTTGACGACCCCTCTCTCTTGCCAGAGCAACCAGGCAAGCCCCCCCCCCCTTGATCACCAGATATCGCCTATTCTCCTCTATACTGCTTGCATTAGAGTAGTGTAGCATGTTACTGTTTTCGTTAATCCTATTCTGATGCATAGCCTGACATTGTCGCTACATCTGTTGATACCTTACCTGCAATCCTAAATGCTTAGTATAGGATGCTAGTTTATCATCATTGGCCCTACATTCTTGTCAGTCTGCCTTGCTATACTATCGGGCCGTGATCACTTGGGAGGTGATCACGGGTATATACTATACATACATACATACTATACAGATGGTGACTAAAGTCGGGTCAGCTCATTGAGTACCCGCAAGTGATTCTGACGAGGGGGCTGAAAGGACAGGTGGCTCCACCCCGGTAGAGGTGGGCCTGGGTTCCCGACGGCCCTCGACTGTTACTTTGTGGCGGAGCGACAGGGCAGGTTGAGACCACCTAGGAGACAGGTGGGCCTGGCCCTGTTCGGCGTTCGCGGATACTTAACACGCTTAACGAGATCTTGGTATTTGATCTGAGTCGGCTACGAGCCTATACGCACTAACCATCTACGTGGGAGTAGTTATGGGTATCCCGACGTCGTGGTATCAGCCGAAGCACTTCAGACGTCAGTGACGGAGCGGCGCGCGCCGAATTGGACTGGAACGCCACTAGGCTAGGTCTGCTTTCGGCCGCCCTCGCAACGTGCAGGTGTGCTATGGGCGATGGGCCCAGACCCCTGTGCGCTTAGGTTTAGACCGGCGTGCTGGCCTCTCTGTTTTGCCTAGGTGGGGCTGCGACGTGTTGATCTTCCGAGGCCGGGCATGACCCAGGAAAGTGTGTCCGGCCAAATGGGATCGAGCGTGTTGGGTTATGTGGTGCACCCCTGCAGGGAAGTTAATCTATTCGAATAGCCGTGATCTTCGGTAACAGGACGACTTGGAGTTGTACCTTGACCTTATGACAACTAGAACCGGATACTTAATAAAACACACCCTTCCAAGTGCCAGATACAACCGGTGGTCGCTCTACCTCAGGGATATGAGGAGGGGATCGCCGGGTAGGATTATGCTATGAGATGTTACTTGGAGATGCTACTTGGAGGACTTCGACCTACCCTCTTCTGCCTGTTGCAAGACGAAGGTGACCAGAAGCGTAGTCTTCGACAGGATTAGCTATCCCCCTCTTATTCTGACATTCTGCAGTTCAGCCCACTGATATGGCCTCCTTACACATATACCCATGCATATGTAGTGTAGTTCCTTGCTTGCGAGTACTTTGGATGAGTACTCACGGTTGCTTTCTCCCCCCTTTTTCCCCCCTTTCCCTTCTTTCTGGTTGTCGCAACCAGATGCTGGAGCCCAGGAGCCTGGAGTAGTTTAGGAGGATCCCAGGCAGGAGGCCTGTGCCTCTTTCGATCTGTATCCCAGTTTGTGCTAGCCTTCTTAAGGCAACTTGTTTAACTTATGTCTGTACTCAGATATTGTGGCTTCCGCTGACTCGTCTATGATCGAGCACTTGTATTCGAGCCCTCGAGGCCCCTGGCTTGTATTATGATGCTTGTATGACTTATTTATGTTTTAGAGTTGTGCTGTGATATCTTCCCGTGAGTCCCTGATCTTGATCGTACACATTTGCGTGTATGATTAGTGTACGATTAAATCGGGGGCGTCACACTATGCAACAAACAAATGCATCAACCAATGCACAAACAAGCCAGACTCTATATATACTACCGATTACTACCGCTCGCGCTGAATAGGGCATCAAACAGCCAGACCTGCTCTGATACCAAGCTCTGTGGCACCTCGGCTCAGAGAAACCGGGGCACCCCGTATTCGAGCCCAGAGATCAAGTCTTCTGGAATACGACACTGCTTGACATAGAACAAATCAGCTCTTATTAGAAAGTATAATGGATACAAAGGTCTGATGTTACAAAGGATGACATCAGTATAGCGACACTACGCCTGCTAAGGTAGCTCTATGCTAGTAGCGTAACAACTCGTGGCAACGGAAAACTTCTAGCAGTGGAACAACGACGATGGTGGTGAATTCCACTCCACGGGGACTCTAGCTAGGACACGATCTAGCTCGCACGTGTGATAACCTCGACAAGCAATCAATCACGGCATCGCCTACAATCTGGCATGGCACGCCAGGTCAGTACATTGAATATACTTGCAAGCTCACAACAACCAAAATCATCAAGGCAAGACAATAACATAGCATTAACAGGTTAAGTTATCAACAACTACTCTGGTGTGGAAGCAATAACTAAGCATGGTATGAAATTACTAGAATACTGATGAACCAACATCTCTGGTCTCAAGAACCATCTCACTCTTGGCTGTCCGGCCAAGCAATATATCACCTTGATCACCTCGTGATCAATACCTCCACGTGATCACCGCATGACCACATCACAAACTGAATGATCATCCTCAAGACCATCTCAACATCATCATCGGCATCCTGCCAAACTAATACTGCTCACATAATCAACATATAAGTCATCTAAAAAGTCATTCCGTCATGTGAGTGTTGATCGAACAGTGCGACCTAGTACGAACTGTGCCCATGACCGAGGATGCGGCTATCGATAGTTTATACACACTCTGCAGAGGCTGGCACATTGTATTCACATCATAGAACCCATGGACCTGTGCTCCCATTCGGGTGGACCAACGGCGTTCCGACAAAACCAATCTACTGCATGACACTCTCCCGGCCACTCCGACCAACTCCCCTTTGGGCTAAGTCATGGGTGGCCCCGATGCCACTTTGGACATCCAACAACCACCGTCGTGGAAAAAACAAAACAGTCCCAAACGGGGACAACCCGGGTACAACACAACTCGGGCACACAAGGCTTATGGCTGCCTACCTGATTAGGGTAGCGCACGCACATAACCTTCCCTAGTTGGAGGAACCGGCGAGAGGCATGACAATAGACCGCATTAGGGCCCTCCCATAAAGGAAAATGTGGTTGCACTAGAAAAGCCCGGTTTAGTGCCACTTGACCAACGAAATGACGGAATTTGTCCCCAAGATAGATCTGTGATAACTGCTGCTCTAATCTCATACCAACCTGCGATCCAAGTTAAAGCAATATCCAAGAAATAATCCAGAGCATACCATCGTCATAACCAAATACTCCGAGGATAGCATAACACTACTATCATGATGAATCCAAGCATAATGATACTACTAAACCAATAGCAAGAGAAAGATAGCTAACCATAAATCAACATGATAGCATCAAATCCAAAACCATATTCCAAAGCATAATATCTCATACAATGATGATGAAAATAATAATAATAATAATAATAATAATAATAATAATAATAATAATAATAATAATAATAATAATAATAATAATAATAATAATAATAATAATAATAGCCACTAATAATCCAAGACAACATGTCATCCTCATAATCTACAAACTATTATCCCTAGAAATGCAGACAACATCATGGCAGTAGCAAGATCAACATATCACTCCAAGAAATGCCATGAATAAATCATTTGCAGCTAAATGCACATTTTAAGCAAGTTCAAATAAGTAAACCATGGCATTGCATTGCAATCATGCAAATGGAGGGTGTGGCTTGCCTGTGAGAGGTGGAATCACCAGGAAGAAATGCGAGAAGGTCGCGGAAAAATTGCAGGAAATATTTCTCCCTCGAAGGGGGTTGAATAAGGGCTGGGGCAAAATGGTCATTTTTAGAATGTTATCACATGGTGGAAATGATACCATTGGAACGGGATCAATGAGACAAGGAAGTAGGCTTTGGAATCACCTCATTTGGAGTAGGGAATGAAAAGATATGATTGTTTTTTGCCAGGGACCCAGCTGTAATAAAATCCTTATGAACGGGCCCTCAACTAGAAAAACACAACGCGCCTTTGCCGAAAATACATCTTCTGAAAAGGAAAGCGCATTGTTTGCCGAAGTAAGAGGGAAGTACTTTCTTTAAAGATGAAAGTGTATTCTTGGGAGTACGCTCCCACTTACTCCACGTCAGTAGGCTGGCCGGGTCAGCGCCTAGAGGCTGACATGAGGGGCCCATGAGTAGGGGGTCATTGTCTTCAACTTCTCGCCCGCGCGTGTCCGAGGCAGAGGCTAGGTGTAACACCCCGAGACCGATGTGCCAGGTGTCGTCCAGTTATTCGATGTTGTTGCGTTGTCATTCGCTTGCGTGTTGCATCTTGTCATGTCATCATGTGCATTGCATCATCATGTTTTCAAAACTTGCATCAGTCCCGGTCTCCTCGTTCCGTCCGTTGTCCGTTCTGAGCCCAGACACACTTGCACGCGCCCGCGGCATGTCCGAAATATTATTTTATAAGTGGCCGGAAAATGTTCTCGGAATGGGATGAGAGTTGGCGCGCGGTCTTGTTATAGTGTAGCTAGACCGCCTGCCAAGTTTCATCGCATTCAGAGTTCGTTTGTTAGCCCAACCGTTAAACTATAGCGGCAGTATAGCCGGTCTTTTCGTCAGACGTTTTCGGTTTTTGGAAACAGTCGCCGGACCGCTCTGCTTCTCTGTCTCTTCTCAGCCCACGGTCTCTCCACAGCCCACCTGCAACCAACCTAGTCCCCCCTCTATCTGAAACCGTCCGATCGTGATCGAACGGATCCAAAACGGAGCTAATCCCCCTAACCTAGCCCCCTTGTCTATATATAGACCTTCCCCTTCCATTTTTGGAACCCTAAACCCCCTCCACCTACTTCTAGCCTTCCCCTCGGGATCCCCGCAGCCGCCAGCCACCTTCTCCTCGATTTCCGCGCGCAGCCACCTCCCCATCGCCACTTGGGGCATTGCCAAAGGCCGTGCCGCCACCTGAGGCGTCGCCCTGGCCAACCGGGCGCTGCCACGTCGCCTACCCTGCCTCCCGCAGCCACTCGCAGGCCTCCACGTCGCCTCCCCAGTGCCCCACTTCACCGCGGCCCGCCTGACCCATCTACGGCCCGCCCGTTCCGATCTGGGCCCGAGACGACTGCATCGCACCGCCGCCTGGAGCCTCGCCGCCTCCTCCTGCCAGATCCGCTCGCAGGACCCCGCCCGTGTCGCTACCTCTGAGTTGCTACCTCGCCGGAGTCAAACCTCGTGCCACTGAGGACGACTGCCTCCTCCCAGGTCATCCGCACATTGTTCCCCGTGCTCCCTTTTCTTCCCTCTCTCCCCCTCACCCGGTCAGTCTCCCTCTCTCTCGCAGGCACTGTAGGTAGCTCCACCACCGGCTTCGTCTTCATCGGATCCGGCCTGGCCCCGCTGGATCCAGGGTACTTGATCCGTTCCCGGCCTCGCCTCGGCTCATCGGAGCCCCAACCTCACCGGAGCCCCTCTCCTCCGTCCCCGCCACCAAGTTCGCCAGCCGCCGCCATTGCCATGGCTCTGCTTCGATCCAGAAGGAGCCCGCTCGTTCGCGTTGACCGTAGCCCAGCGCCTCCCTAGCCCACTGCGCAGCTGGCCCAGCACCTGCCCGGCCTGCCTCCTCCTTCACCGTACCAGGCCGTGGCCCATGGTGAGCAGCCCAGTTCTTCTCAGATTCAGCCCATAGTTGTTTTTTTCTGTGCGCTGTGAATTTTTCCATTTATCCAGAGTTTGCCAGTTTTGCAGAAAAGACCCCCATGTTCATGCATATAATAACTCACAATTCGTGCATCGGATTAAAATGATTTATATATGAAACTTGCTTAGAATTTTGTCTAGATTCATAATATCCAACTTTCATCCATGTTTAAAATGCTTAAAATGATGTTTGTTTAAATTTGTCCATATGCCATGCTAAAATGCTTTAATTCATAACTAAATAACCGTAGTTCCAAATTTAATAAACTTTATATGTAAATGGGGTAGAATTTTGCCTAGTTTATCTTGGTGACATCGCTTTGCATGTTAAACAACTCTAAAATTATGTTTAGGGCAGAACATGACCGAACCTAATATATGCCCAGGAGGAGTTTCTGGAATTGTTGTTCGTTGCTTCCGGCCTCATTTAACCTTGACTAGATAGGTAGTTTTCATTTGCTTCACCTCTTGCCATGCTAACAACATTTAATCTTGTTGGGTACATAAACGAGAGAGAACTAAATAAGTCATGTGGTTTTTCGTCAATATGCACCGTTGCATAATGAGCTCCATTTAATTTGTAGGATTGTTTGTGCACTTTGCCATGCCATGCCTCATTAAACCGGACATGCATCATACTTGTTTGCGCATCGTGCCATGCTTATGTGGTGGTTGTTTACTATGTTGTTTGCTTCTTTCTGGTGTTGCTTCTTCAGGTTGGTTCCGATAACGTCGTGTTTGTGAGGACCCGTTCGACTACGTCCGTTTGTCTTCTTCATGGACTCGTTCTTCTTCCTTGCGGGATCTCAGGCAAGATGATCATACCCTTGAAATCATTTCTATCTTTGCTTGCTAGTTGCTCGCTCTTTTGCTATGCCTATGTTGCGATACCTACCACTTGCTTATCATGCCTCCCATATTGTTGAACCAAGCCTCTAACCCACCTTGTCCTAGCAAACCGTTGTTTGGCTATGTTACCGCTTTGCTCAGCCCCTCTTATAGCGTTGTTAGTTGCAGGTGAAGATCGAATTTTGTTTCTTGTTGGACCATGGAGATGTTGTTCCTTGTTGGAACATGTTTACTTGTTGGGATATCACTATATATCTTATTTAATTAATGCATCTACATACTTGGTAAAGGGTGGAAGGCTCGGCCGTATGCCTGCTGTTTTGTTCCACTCTTGCCACCCTAGTTTCCGTCATATCGGTGTTATGTTCCCGGATTTTGCGTTCCTCACACGGTTGGGTTATAATGGGAACCCCTTGACAGTTCGCTTTGAATAAAACTCCTCCAGCAAGGCCCAACCTTGGTTTTACCATTCGCCACCTAGCCTTTTCCCTTGGGAGTCGCGCATCCCGAGGGTCATCTTTATTTTAACCCCCCCCCCCGGGCCAGTGCTTGTCTAAGTGTTGGTCCGAACTAGAGTCCTTTGCAGCGCCACCTCGGGGAAACTTGAGGGCTGGTTTTAGTTGTACGGAGCGCTCATCCGGTGTTGCCCTGAGAACGAGATATGTGCAGATCCTATCGGGATGTCGGCGCATCGGGTGGTCTTGCTGGACTTGTTTTACCATTGTCGAGGATGTCTTGGAGTACCGGGATACTGAGTCTGATCGGAATGTCTCGGGAGGAGGTCTATTCCTTCGTTGACCGTGAGAGCTTGTCATGGGCTAAGTTGGGACACCCCTGCAGGGTTTTGAACTTTCAAAAGCCGTGCCCGCGGTTATGGGCAGATGGGAATTTGTTAATGTCCGGTTGTAGATAACTTGAACCTTAACTTAATTAAAATGAATCAACAGCGTGTGTAACCGTGATGGTCTCTTTCCGGCGGAGTCCGGGAAGTGAACACGGTTGTTGGCGTTATGCTTGACGTAGGTTGTTTTAGGATCACTTCTTGATCATACTTTTATCGATGTGCTTTGCCTTCTCTTCTCGCTCTCTTTTGCGTATGTTAGCCACCATATATGCTAGTCGCTTGCTACAGCTCCACCTCATACCTTTACCTTACCTATAAGCTTAAATAGTCTTGATCGCGAGGGTGCGAGATTGCTGAGTCCCTGTGGCTCACAGATACTTCCAAACCAGCTTGCAGGTGCCGATGAATCCGTGCAGATGACGCAACCAAGCTCAGGAGGAGCTCGATGAAGACCTTGTCCTTTGTGTTGTTTCGTTCTAGTTGATCAGTAGTGGAGCCCAGTTGGGGTCGATCGAGGACCTTTGTCGCATTTGGGGTTCTTCTTTTATTTTGGTTCCGTAGTCGGACCTTGATTGTATTTGGATGATGTAATGCTTTATTCATGTATTTGTGTAAAGTGGCGATTGTAAGCCAACTATGTATCTTTTCCCTTATGTATAACATGGGTTGTGTGAAGATAACCTCACTTGCGACATTGCTTTCAATGCGGTTATGCCTCTAAGTCGTGCTTCGACACGTCGGAGATATATCCGCATCGAGGGCATTACACTAGGCTCGACCAGCGTTTGCCGGCGACTCCGGCCATCTCCCACGGAGTTCTACACATGGATGATCTCAACGCGGAGCGGCGCTTCCAGTGGTGTAGGTTACGACCTCCGAGAAGGGTTGAGGTGATGGCAGGTTTGACACCGGCGGGCGAGGTCATCGGACGATGATGGAGTCAGGGCATCGGTGTGTGTCGTGGAATTGTCACGACAGATGTCCTTAGTGTCAGGACTTAGTCGCGAGGCCAACGCATCTATGTGGTAGCTTGAGAGCGGTTGAGCGCGACGAGAGACGCGAGGTTTTACCCAGGTTCGGCCCCTCACGGTGGAGGTAAAAGCCTACGTCCTGCTTCATTGATATTGATGATGATGATGATCACGGTTACAAGAGTGCTCTATCTTGAGAGCTATTGTTTAAACTAACTTGTCCAACTCGTGGAACTTGTCAATCTTGTCCCTTTTGGGGAGCCCTGCCCCTCCTTATATATGTTGGAGGGGCGGGTTACATGTAGAGTCCTATTAGGATTAGGACTAGTCTATCTCTAATACAAACCGGATACAAGTCCAGGTCTTAGCTCCTTGTAAGATAAATGTTCCTCATGCCTTTCCTCTTAAACCGGCCCACCATTAACATAAACCGGCATGCTGGGCCTTGGGCCTTGTCATCCATCTGGAACACGCGCCGGGTCACCAATGAGTCTTCAGGCTCGTGAATCGTCATACCAGTGAACCGCCAGACTCGTAAACCGCCAATCCTCTGGCGGTTTACCAATGAAACGCCTAGTCCGGCCGGGTTATACTTCCGGCCGGTTTACACCGCGGGGTATATCCCTGACATTAGCCCCCAAGTTTAGCTTGGATTTATCCATGGTAAACTTATGCTGCAAAAATAAACACAAGAACAAATTTGACAGGTTGTGCTCCGGGTTAAGAATTCTTGTAAACCGGTACCTGATCACCCTTAATTCCTTGTTATTTCCTCCTTCTGGGAAGTCCGGGTCAACAGACCAGCTTCATAATCAATTTGCCGACATTGGTTTGTCATAGAGAAATATTGTGAAGAATAACTCCTTTGACTCAGCTCCCAAAGCGCCAGTTTAAGAAATATGGGTCTTGAAATACTTATCTGATATTCAACCGGTTTGAAGATGTAAAACTTGCTGGTTTAATATTACCAAAATGGCCGGTTTATAAATATTGATGGCACTGGGTCATAATTGTTGTCGACACCGGGTCATGTAATTGATCTTCCTGATTTGCTCAAAACTGATAAAATGAAGATGTTCCTCCTTTATATGCATAATACCTGTAGCCCCCAAGTCTTAAGAGGAGAACATAGTGATAACTTAAGACTTGCTCCAATAAGTGTTTCAACCTTGAAGAAATCCGGTTTGTTCATCTCAATCATATAAACTGAATACTCCATATATGTAGCCCCCAAGTGTCGGGTTGTCATGCTTGCAGCAACCTGGGACTTGTAATTGCTTATAAAAACTTCAATCAGTGTAACCCCCAAGGGCCGGGTCATTATGCAATAATGAGCAGGAACTTTGTAAATATAATTATGTAGATTTTAGCAGTGAAGTGTAGCCCCCAAGGGTCGGCTTAGTAAGATAATAATGAACCGGGACTTGATATATACTTCAATGAAAATAACATCTTATAATGTACTCCCTCCGTTCCGAATTACTTGTCTTGGATTTGTCTAGATACGGATGTATCTAGACTCATTTTAATGCTAGATACCTCCGCATCTAGACAAATCCAAGACAAGTAATTCGGAACGGAGGGAGTAGCTTCCCTCATAGGGCTTGAACCCACGTCCACAAGGTTAAGAGCTTTGTGCTTTACCAACTGAGCAATGGATCCTTCAATATTATGGACGAAAACTTGTGTACCTTGAATTGTTGACAGGAGCAATTGGTAGCCCCCAAGGGTCGGCTCATTATAATATGATGAGTCGGGTCTTCAATAAGACTAGTAAAAATGACTTTGCATTAGCCCCCAAGTGTCATGATGCATGCTTGCAGCGACATGAGACTTGCATGTAATCTCAATTTGAATAATGTAGCCCCCAAGTGTCGGGTCGTAAACCTGCAGCGATTTGGGACTATTCCTTCAATTGTAAAACAAAATCATATCCTTTGATAATATAATAGCCATTGCGCTAAAGCGACTTTGAAAACCTTAATCATAATACTGGTTATTGATAACCATAATAAAATCCAGCCATGTTGGCTATTTGAAGATTTGAATAATATAATCCAATATTTTATGAGCGCATGATTGCAATGGCGCAATCCAAATATATACTGGCAACTTATAGTCAAAAGCCAGGCCGGTTTAAGAAACACCGAATAATTTCTCATCATATACTGGCGACTTATTGTCTTAAAGCCAAGCCGGTTTAATAAACACCGAATAATTTATAATCATGCTTTATTCAACCTGTTTCTGCATACAACAAGTTTAAAGTGTCGTGGCGGTTTATCGTCGGACGGGTCATAATGCCCAACATATAACCTGGGTTTATAACCAAGGCTGCACTTAAGAATAATCAAATATAAAATATATCATACCTGTGACATTGAATCACATCATTGGTTTTACCAACTTTTTGTAGTAAGGGTGATAATCCCAATCTCGAGTACTGATAACTCTTTCCATATTGTGCCGGTTTATGATAAAACCGTACCGGGTTATGATAGACACCGGATTATCCATATATAATATTGGCGACTTGTAGTCGAACCGGACCGGGTTAATAATCGCCGGATTATAATTGGTCATGTACTGACAACTTGTAGTTGAAGGTCAAGCCGGGTTAACGAACACCGGTTTACTCCATAATAAGATGGTAACATAAAATCAAACCGGGCAGATAGTCTCCGGATTAAGATTTGACCGTGTTCCACCAATTTGTAATTGACAGCCGAACCGGATTAACAATGTCGGTTTAAAAACGCAACAGAAGTAAAAGGAAATATTTATCAAAGCAAATTTCAAGCAAAGGGAATGATAAAACCATTTGCAAAAAGAGGCTATTGAGCCGATCAAATGGCATTACCATGGTCGGACACGACCAAGCCCCCGATAGGCGTAGCTATGGTTCAAGTCAGCCAGGTCCCCAAATGAAACAATGGCATTATGCCGATCAAAAGGCATGGCAATGGTTCGGGTTCGACCAAGCCCCCAAGTGATTCTGTGGCCTTAGGCCGATCAAGAGGCGTGACTATGGTTCAGACGTGACCACAAGTCCCCAAGTGATGCATTGGCATTACGCCGATCAAGAGGTGTAGCGATGGTTCGGGTTCGACCAAAGCCCCCAAGTAATGATGTGGCACTAGGCCGATCAAGAGGCGTGACTATGGTTCAGACGTGACCACAAGTCCCCAAGTGATGTTGTGGCTTTCCGCCTACCAAATGGCGTTGCTATGGTTCGGACGCGACCAAGCCCCCATGTGATATTGTGGCATTGCGTCGATCAAGAGGTGTGACTATGGTTCGGATACGACCAAAGCCCCCAAGTGATCAAGAATATGATAAGCCAATAAAGCATGATACCCATGTTTGAACCGCGCATCATGGCAGCAGGTCCTCTTTGGCACCCTTTAACTTTTTGCAAGAGATAAATCCTTCTTGAACCGGATGTTAAACCGGATATTGAGAGCTTCAAAGCTTCGTGATTTAATCTGTCCTACATTGAAGAGCTTGCAAGACAAAGTAATGGCCCCTCTTTTTTAAAAGAAAGCAATATATAATATAAAAATATACCGGATGGATTTCACCTGATGCGTCAGGTCAGAGATTATCACCGCAGAGTTGATGATCACCGGGTGAAGCTGAAATTACTCACAGGTGAGTCGGCTGCGGGAGCTAAGCAGATGAGCCGGGCCGATGTTGTAAACCGGCGCGGACGAGCAAATTGTCCTCCACGTTGTAGACCGGCGCGGACGCGTGAACCGGCCGCGACGGTGGAGGGGCGAGTTGTCCGTGTCGTTGTGAACCGGTGCGGCCGCGAGAGACGGCCACGGCGTTGTAAACCGGCGCGGGAGTCCGTTGAGTAATGACGACCACCTTTGCAAAAAGATGTTGACGTGCCTCCATCTCCGCGGTATAATATCACTTTTTGTCATAAATAATTACCCTGCATAAACAATGTTGCAGACCAAGGCAAAGATAAATTTGTTCTTTGACAAAAACAATATGTGCTAATAAAACAAACTTGGATGGATATCACCTGATTTGTTCGGACGATGGATGATCCGTTCATCGTGACAGAGGCGGCTCAGGCAGGCCGACGATTCAATATAGTCTCGGCGGTTCAGGCAAAGACCCTCCGGGTCATTCTCCGGGTCATTAAACACCTGGCAACTTGACTTTTCTTTTAGCAATGACGAAGCTACGACAACGGAGACAACCGACTTAGAATTGGCAATGACTCAAGGCCGCGGCAACACACAGCAGAGGAAGCGGCTCCTACAAAACCAACGACTTAGTCGCGGGTCGACTTATCCTGACGTATATTCTGTAGGCAGTAACTGCATGGTAATCTGACCAAAATTTGATCAAGTGATGGCCTTCACATCCAATCAAACTTTGAAACGACCCGTGGTGTTTGGTGGCCCTCCAAACGCGGCGGGGTTCGATCAGACCGCCCAGCGGGGGTGGCTCGAGGCCGGCTCAGCGAGGCAGCTCAACGCGGCGGTGGCGCAGCTGTGCCAGCCATGCGAGGCGGAGGCGCGAGGCCACAGCGACTGCGAGGCCGGGTAGTTCGACACCGGCCATGGCGGCTTGATGCGACGGGAAAACCGTGATGATGGCGACTGCTGTAAGTCCCCTTGGAGACATGTCCAGTGAGGCCGCGTGTGCCTAAGCAGACGACGGGGCGAGACGAGACGGGCGAGGTCGAGTCCGTGACTTCCCTCTGCAGGCGTAGCTTCTCGCGGTGGCAACAAGGTGAGGTCGAATCCGTGATGGCAATCGAAGGCGAGGTGACTAGGAGGCGAGGTCAACCCCGAACCCAACTTGAAGAAGCGCTGGTGGAGGCGGGGCATGCGGCCGAGTCGCGGCGCGGCGGCTCAAGGCGTGGCTTGGAAGGCGCAAGAGACGGGGCGGCTCAGGGCCGGCCCTAACAGAAGTAGTAGAGGCCATTGGAGGCAAACGGCAGCAGAAGCAGCTTGCTGGCACAGGCGAGGCGAGGTGAAGCGCGTGCGGAGAGTCCGACGGAGGCAAAGCGCTGTGGATATTTGTCAGGTCCGGAACAATTCCTTTTTTCATGGAGTATGGGCTGCCTGATTTGCCCTTGTATGCATGTACTTCTTCCAGTTTCAGATTCTCCTTAGCTGCCCTTTCCTTTTTTATTGATCAACCGGGAGCAACCTCAGCTAGACACACATCTACCAGATCAAGTAGAACCAGGAACAGCCGGCGGATTTGTGATGGAGGCGGAGCGAAGTCAGCCGCGGTTGTGGTTGGTTTGGACGGATCCACATACGCATCCCTTTTTTTAAACGGGCTGAGCAACTTTTTACTAGTGCCTTCACACGTCACCGAACTATGGATGCTACAGCAACTCGGCGGAACAGCAAGGACTAGCACGGTTGCGGCAACTCAGTGGAACAGCAAGGACTAGCGCAGCTGCGGCAACTCGGTGGAATCTGTGGTCGGACGGATCGCTTGAACTCCAGTTGGCCTCGGATTAGTAACGTGGCAGATAAATCACCTCGTGCAGAAGATCTCGTCTCGGACTCGGCAGATCGAGACGACGCGACGGCGATGCATACAACCCGGCCCTTTTTCATCCAGAAAATTGCGAGTCCTCGATCCCTAGAAGAGATCCCTCCAAGAACTCAACACCACCGTGCGCAGGCCCCACGGTGGGCGCCAACTATCGTGGAATTGTCACGGCAGATGTCCTTAGTGTCAGGACTTAGTCGCGAGGCCAACGCATCTATGTGGTAGCTTGAGAGGGGTTGAGCGGGACGAGAGACGCGAGGTTTTACCCAGGTTCGGCCCCTCACGGTGGAGGTAAAAGCCTACGTCCTGCTTCATTGATATTGATGATGATGATGATCACGGTTACAAGAGTGATCTATCTTGAGAGCTATTGTTTAAACCTAACTTGTCCAACTCGTGGAACTTGTCAATCTTGTCCCTTTTGGGGAGCCCTGCCCCTCCTTATATATGTTGGAGGGGCGGGTTACATGTAGAGTCCTATTAGGATTAGGACTAGTCTATCTCTAATACAAACCGGATACAAGTCCAGGTCTTAGCTCCTTGTAAGATAAATGTTCCTCATGCCTTTCCTCTTAAACCGGCCCACCATTAACATAAACCGGCATGCTGGGCCTTGGGCCTGGTCATCCATCTGGAACACGCGTCGGGTCACCAATGAGTCTTCAGGCTCGTGAATCGTCATACCAGTGAACCGCCAGACTCGTAAACCGCCAATCCTCTAGCGGTTTACCAATGAAACGCCTAGTCCGGCCGGGTTATACTTCCGGCCGGTTTACACCGTGGGGTATATCCCCGACATTGTGTCTGTGGTAGAGGGGACTAGGTGGGAGGCTCCACCGGAGATAGTGAGGTGATCTGGTTGTGGTAGAACGGAGTGAGGGACTTGGGGTCACCAATATTTAAACAGGCAGAGGCGATGGCTGTGGTGACCGATCGCGGTGAGTAGGAGCTCTGGGGATTGGGCGGGTAGCCAGGGAGGAGTAGGGGAGTGAGGTGGAGCTGCTGGTGAGCTCGGGAGGGGCGGGAGTGCTCGGGCGGCTTAAATAGGCGAGGGGAGGGGGTCCACACTGGCTGCCGCCGCGGACGCATGGCCAGAGCCATGGATGCGTGGGCACGCAGGCGAGCTTGGACGGTTGAGGCGATGGGAGAGAGTAGCAGGCATATCCCGTGACACCAGGGATGAGCGAGCACGGGCGGAGCAGGAAAGAAAAAGACGCGGCGACGAACAGAGGTTGTCGGCCACGGTGCTCCCGCGGGCACGCGGCGGCTAGCTCCGGTGAGGAGGTTTCTGGAGGGAGGGAGGGATCCAGCAAGCTACGTGGGAGAAGGAGGGAGCTAGAATACATGGATGGCATGAGAGAACGGGCAGAGGAGAGAGGCCCGAAGCAAAAACAACGCTCTAGACGCGACCACAGCGAGTAGAGCGCGTGCACAGGAAAAGTCCAACGCGGTCACCACGCGACATGGCAAGGAGGGGACGCAAGAGGCTGTCAAATTCTATCTGGTGTGTTGTCCCTACAACAGAGGGGCTGCTGGAGTTAATGGATCACTGGTACAATGAGGTGCTATACAGACGGTTTTTAACCCCTTTCTGCGACGACATTTGGAACCGTCGCCAAGTGAGTGTGGGCGATAGGGGGGGTCCTTCCCACACAACCCAGAAACCATCGGGGATGGGTGAGCGGCTACTGACGATCGCCATAGAATAAACGTATGAGAAGCCGCCCTAGTCCCACACATTACATCTCGACGTTACGTTTCTGATCAGAGAGACATCCCAAATGATTATGCTGCTATAGTCGTGTGAAAAAGGTGGACATCAACATTTAATCCGCCGATATGTTTGTGATAGGTACGTTATCACACATGGTTCAATAATGTAAAATGTGTGTGGTGCCTCTACTAACGCCAACTTGTCCATTTTCATAACTGGGTGCGATTGGTATTCCAATCACACACGCACATTGGTTTGAAATGTTTGCTGTATTACCATGAATCGCACACGCATATGAGACGCAACCGTGTGTGCGTCTGTCGGGCATCGCAAACATTTCACGTCAAAGAACCGTCTATTCTCTTGTTTTCATCGAACACACTGTTTTCTTTCTAGTCGTGTGCACATTATTTTATTCGCTCACGTATATTCTTATTTTTGCCTATAATTTATTATTCAAATTGGAAATTTTGAAATGAAACGTGAAATTCAAATTCTCAGCACAATGGTTCAACAATGAATCCATAAATAAAATCGTCAGTACAATATGTTTAGTAATTACAAGATTAAGTAGCAATTAACTATGATGAACCACAATATTTGCAGGTGGTAAAGGTGAAGAGACAAGCGTAAATCATTTTGACTGCCGATGGTGTTGAAGAAGCGGAATGCCCATAATGTGCCTTTCTGTATGCCATAGGCACGGACAACTTTTGTCCAACCCCTTGTGACGATCGCCCGCTCATCCTTGACGACCTTCAGGAAGACTTCTAGAGCATTATCATGGTAGCATGAATTAAATACTTTAACCTTAGTTGCCCCCACTCCGGTCATGTAGTTTGGAAGGTAATCATCAATAAATAGCTTTGGAAACCACTGAAAAGAGAAAAATATCAGATACTGAGGTCTAATAGAGTAACTTGTTGTGGTCAGGGGGAAAGGCAACACATTACTTACCATCCTAAAGTTCACTGTTGTCTTGGACAAAGTGTAAACAAAGAGCTTAATTCCCATCATCCATTTCTTTCGCCTAACAATCTTTCTTAGTTTCCTCACTTGACGCTTGTTCATGAATATCTCATTGCCCCATTCGCAAAAGGGATCAAAGCGTGGATCAGTACCACTCATATATGTACCTACAAGCAACCAGTAAATGTTAGAAGCTAAACTGAGATTGCACAAATGATCTAAAATACAACTACCTACGTTCCTAAGTACATGTATTTTTAGAGACTTCAATATGAACTACATATGGATGTATATAGAATTATAGATATTGTTTAGATTAGAATCTAGATTCACTCATTTTTCTCCTTATGTAGCCTATATTGGAATCTCTAAAAATACTTATATTTAGGAATAGATGGTGTATAAGACCTGGGATGCAGCTAACCTCGACGGCAAACAACAGCATCGCGCATTGTAGCCCTGTGTAAGTACATCGAAAGCCAATGTTAACTACAACAGGGTTAACATCCACCAAAAATAACAAATGGTAATAAAATGGCAGCATCTGTAGTTATATCTTCATTGTGAAAGAGTAACATGGTAGCAAAGGGACGGATTAAAAATGGATACAACTGTTAATTGCAACATGCTTGACAGCATCCTAATTCATGTTTTGTAAGTTTGTAGCCATTGAAATACAACTGTTTAAAAATGGATACAACTGTTAATTGCAACCGGCTTAATGGCCATTGAAACCGACACTGATAAAAATGGAATTGGCAGAGTTAAACATCACAACGCAAGTGTTGCCAGAGCACATAATGGCCCAGTTGTCTATAAAAAGGTAAGAAAAATAGCTAAAACATGTTAGGCATATTTACTACAACATGCTTAACACATCGACCGTACAAAACAAAGCCATTAATTGCAACTGGTATTGGTAAGATTGAACTGGTGAGTACATACTTGGTTAGTTCTAAGAGGTAGTTGCTAGGGCACTTCATCTTGGCCAGAGCCCGCCCAAAGTCAGCGGTGGAGGCGAGCTGTTCCTCCGGGTCGAAGCATGGATAAGTGCCACTGACATGTGTACCTACAGGCAACCAGTAAATGGAAGAAGTTAAACTGCAATTGCACACATGATGTGAAATATTGTAAGACATGGGATGTGGCTAATCTCGACGGCAAACAACAGCATCGGCCGTTATGACCCTGCGTAAGTACATGGATAGGCATGTTAAGTACAGCAGGGTTAGCATCCACCAAAAATAGCAAATGGGCAGCATCTTTAGTATTACATTCATTGCGGAGAGTAGCATGGTAGCAAAGGGACAGATTAAAAATGGATACAACTATTAATTGCAACAGGCTTAATAGCATCCTAAGCAATGTTTTGTAAGTTTGTAGCCATTGAAATACAACTGTTTAAAAAAGGATTCAGCTGTTAATTGCAACGGGCTTAATAGCCATTGAAACCGATACTGATAAAAATGCAATTGGCAGAGTTATGCATCACAGGGCAGATGCTACCAGAGCAGAGAATGTCCCAGTTGTCTATAAAAAGGTAGGGCTTGTAGCTAAAACATGTTAGAAATATTTACTAGAACATGCTTAATACATCGACCGTACAGAACATAGCCATTAATTGCAACTTGTATTGGTAAGATTGAACTAGTGAGTACATACTTGGTAACTCCTGAGAGGTAGTTGCTGGGGCACTTCATCTTGGCCAGAGCCCGCCCAAAGTCAGCGGTGGAGGCGAGCTGTTCCTTCGGGTCGAAGCGTAGATCAGTCCCACTGACATGTGTACCTACAGGCAACCAGTAAATGGAAAAAGTTAAACTTCCATTGCACAAATGATGTGAAATACTGTAAGACATGGGATGCAGCTAACCTCGACGGCAAACAACAGCATCGGCCGTTAAGACCCTGCGTAGGTACATGGACAGGCATGATAAGTACAACAATGTTAGCATCCACCAAACATAGCAAATGGGCAGCACCTCTAGTATATCTTCTTTGTAGAGAGTAGCATGGTAGCAAAGGGACAGATCAAAAAATGGACACAACTATTAATTCCAATAGGCTTAATAACATCCTAAGTCATGTTTTGTAAGTTTGTAGCCATTGAAATACAACCGTTCAAAAATGGATTCAACTGTTAATTACAACATGCTTAATAGCCATTGAAACCGATGCGGATAAAAATGCAATTGGCAGAGTTAAACATTAGAAGGCAGGTGCTGCCAGAACCGAGAATGGCCGTGTTGTCTATAAAAAGGTAGGGAAAGTAGCTAAAATGTGTTAGGCATGTTTACTAGAACATACTTAATACATCGACCGTACAGAACATAGCCATTATAATTTCAACTGGTATTGGTAGGATGGAACTGGTGAGTACATACTTGGTAAGTCCTGAGAGGTAGTTGCCGGGGCACTTCATCTTGGGCAGAGCCTGCCCAAAGTCAGCGGTGGTGGAGCCGAGCTGTGCCTCCGGGTAGAAGCGTGGATCAGTGCCACTGACATATGTACCTACAGGCAACTAGTAAATGGTAGAAATTAAACTGCAATTACACAAATGATGTGAAATAGTGTAAGACATGGGATGCAGCTAACCTTGACGGCAAACAATAGCATCGGCCGTTATGACCCGGCGTAAGTACATGGACAGGCATGTTAAGTACAACAGGGTTAGCATGCATCAAAAATAGCAAATGGGCAGCATCTCTAGTATTATCTTCATTGCAGACAGTAGCATGGTAGCAAAGGGACAAATTAAAAATTGATACAAATGTTAAATGCAATAGGCTTAACAACATCCTGAGGCATGTTTTGTAAGTTTGAAGCGATTGAAATACAACTGTTTAAAAATGGATTCAACTGTTAATTGCAACAGGCTTAGTAGCATTGAAATTGATATTGATAAAAATGCAATTGGTATAGTTAAACATCACAGGGCAGGTGCTACGAGAGCAGAGAATGGCCCAATTGTCTATAAAAAGTTAGGGAAAGTAGGTAAAACATGTTAGGCATTTTTACTAGAAAATGCTTAATACATCGACCGTACAGAACATAGCCATTAATTGCAACTTGTATTGGCAAGATTGAACTGGTGAGTACATACTTGGTAAGTCTTGAGAGGTAGTTGCTGGGGCACTTCATCTTGGCTAGAGCCTGCCCAAAGTTAGCGGTGGAGGCGAGTTGTTCCTCCGGGACGAAGCATGGATCAGTGCCACTAACATGTGTGCCTACATGCAACCAGTAAATGGAAGAAGTTAAACTGCAATTGCACAAATGATGTGAAATACTATAAGACGTGGGATGGAGCTTACCTCGAGGGCAAACAACAACATCGGCCGTTATGACCCTGTGTAAGTACATGGACATGCATGTTAAGTACAACAGGGTTAGCATCCACCAAAAATAGCAAATGGGCAGCATCTCTAGTATATCTTCATTGTCGAGAGTAGCATGGTAGCAAAGGGACCGATTAAAAAATGGATACAACTGTTAATTCCAACAGGCTTAACAATATCCTAACTCATGTTTTGTAAGTTTGTAGCCATCGAAATACAACTGTTTAAAAATGGATTCAACTGTTAATTACAACAAGCTTAATAGCCATTGAAACCGGTATTGATAAAAATGCAATTGGCAGAGTTAAACATCACAAGGCACGTGCTGCCCGAACAGAGAATGGCCCTGTTGTCTATAAAAAGGTAGGGAAAGTAGCTAAGACATGTTAGGCATGTTTACTAGAACATACTTAATACATCGGCCGTACAGAACATAGCCATTAATTGCAACTGGTTTTGGTAGGATGGAACTGGTGAGTACATACTTGGTAAGTCGTGAGAGGTAGTTGCTGGGGCACTTCATCTTGGCCAAAGCCTGCCCAAAGTCAGCGGCAGCGGAGGCGAGCTGTTCCTCCAGGTAGAAGCGTGGATCAGTGCCACTGACATGTGTACATACAGGCAACCAGTAAATGGTAGAAGTTAAACTGCAAGTGCACAAATGATGTGAAATGGTGTAGGACATGGGATACAGCTTACCTCGACGGCAAACAACGGTATCGGCCGTTATGACCCTGCGTAAGTACATGGACAGGCATGTTAAGTACAACAGGGTTAGCATCCAACAAAAATAGCAAATGGGCAGCATCTCTAGTATTATCTTCATTGCGGAGAGTAGCAGCAAAGGGACAAATTAAAAATGGATACAACTGTTAATTGCAACCGGCATAACAACATCATGTTTTGTAAGTCTGTATCCATTGAAATACAATTGTTTAAAAATGGATTCAACTATTAATTGCAACAGGCTTAATAGCATTGAAACCGATACTGATAAAAATTCAATTGGCAGAGTTAAACATCACAGGGAAGGTGCTACCCGAGTAGAGAATGGCCCAGTTCTCTATAAAAAGGTAGGGAAAGTAGCTAAAACATGTTAGGCATTTTTACTAAAACATGCTTAATACATCGAACATACAGAACATAGCCATTAATTGCAACTTGTATTGGTAAGATTAAACTGGTGAGTACATACTTGTTAAGTCCTGAGAGTTAGTTGCTGGGGCACTTCATCCTAGCCAGAGCCCGCTCAAAGTCAGCGGTGGAGGTGAGCTGTTCCTCCGGGTCGAAGCGTGGATCAGTGCCACTGACATGTGTACCTACAGGCAACCAGTAAATGGAGGAAGTTAAACTGCAATTGCACAAATGATGTGAAATACTATAAGACATGGGATGGAGCTAACCTCGATGGCAAACAACAACATCGGTCGTTATGACCTTGCGTAAGTACATGGATAGGCATGTTAAGTATAACAGGGTTAGCATCCACAAAAAATAGCAAATGTGCAGCATCTCCAGTATATCTTCATTGCAGAGAGTAGCATGGTAGCAAAGGGACAAATTAAAAAATGGACACAACTATTAATTCCAACAAGCTTAACAACATCCCGAGGCATGTTTTGTAAGTTTGTAGTGATTGAAATACAACTATTTAAAAATGGATTCAACTCTTAATTGCAACATGCTTAATAGCCATTGAAATCGGTACTGATAAAAATGCAATTGGCAGAGTTTAACATCACAAGGCACGTGCTACCTGAACAGAGAATGCCCCCGTTGTCTATAAAAAGGTAGGGAAAGTAGCTAAAACGTGTTAGGCATGTTTACTAGAACATGCTTTATACATCGACCGTACAGAACATATCAATTAATTGCAACTTGTATTGGTAACATTGAACTGGTGAGTATATACTTGGTAAATCCTGAAAGGTAGTTGCTGAGGCACTTCATCTTGGCCAGAGTCCGCCCAAAGTCAGCAGCGGCAGAGGTGAGTTGTTCCTCCGGGTTGAAGCATGGATCAGTGCCACTGACATGTGTACCTACAGGCAACCAGTAAATGGTAGAAGTTAAACTGCAATTGCACAAATGATGTGAAATAGTGTAAGACATGGGATTCAGTTAACCTCGACGGCAAACAACATCATCGGCTGTTATGACCCTCCGTAAGTACATGGACATGCATGTTAAGTACAACAGGTTTAGCATCCACCAAAAATAGCAAATGGGTAGCATCTCTAGTATTATCTTCATTGCAGAGAGTAGCATGGTAGCAAAGGGATAGATTAAAATTGGATACAACTGTTTATTGCAACAGGCTTAACAACATCCTAAGTAATGTTTTGTAAGTTTGTAGCCATTGAAATACAACTGTTTAAAATGGATTCAACTATTAATTGCAACAGGCTTAATAGCATTGGAACCGATACTGATAAAAATGCAATTGGTAGAGTTAAACATCACAGGGCACGTGCTGCCAGAGCAGAGAATGGCCCAGTTGTCTATAAAAAGGTAGGGAAAGTAACTAAAACATGTTAGGCATGTTTACTAGAACATGCTTAATACATCGACTGTACAGAACATAGCCATTAATTGCATCTTGTATTGGTAAGATTGAACTGGTGAGTACATACTTGGTAAGTCCTGAGAGGTAGTTGCTGGGGCACTTCATCTTGGCCAGAGCCCGCCCAAAGTCAGCGGTGGAGGCGAGCTATTCCTCCGGGTCGAAGCGTGGATCAGTGCCACTGACATGTGTACCTACAGGCAACCAGTAAATGGAAAAAGTTAAACTTCAATTGCAGAAATGATGTGACATACTGTAAGACATGGGATTCAGCTAACCAGGATGACAAACAACAGCATCGGCCGTTATGAACCTGCGTAAGTACCTGGAGAGGCACGTTAAGTATAACAGGGTTAGCATCCAACAAAAATAGCAAATGGGCAGCATCTCTACTATATCTTCATTGCGGAGAGTAGCATGGTAGCAAAGGGACAGATTAAAAAATGGATACAACTGTTAATGCCAACAGGCTTTACAACATCCTAAGTCATGTTTTGTAAGTTTGTAGCCATTGGAATACAATTGTTTAAAAATGGATTCAACTGTTAATTGCAAAAGGCTTAATAGCCATTGAAACCGGTACTGATAAAAATGCAATTAGCAGAGTTAAACATCACAAGGCAGGTGCTGCCAGAACAAACAATGGCCCCGTTGTCTATAAAAAGGTAGGGAAAGTAGTTAAAACATGTTAGGCATGTTTACTCGAACATGCTTAATACATCGATCGTACAGAACATAGCCATTAATTGCAACTTGTATTGGTAAGATTGAACTGGTGAGTACATACTTGGTAAGTCCTGAAAGGTAGTTGTTGAGGCACTTCATCTTGGCCAGAGCCCGCCCAAAGTCAGTGGCGGCGGAGGCGAGCTGTTCCTCCTGGTTGAAGCGTGGATTAGTGCCACTGACATGTGTACCTACAGGCAACCAGTAAATGATAGAAATTAAACTGCAATTGCACAAATGATGTGAAATAGTGTAAGACATGGGATGCAGCTAACCTCGACGGCAAACAACATCATCGGACGTTATGACCTCGCGTAAGTACATGGACATGCATGTTAAGTACAACAGGGTTAGCATCTACCAAATAGCAAATGGGCAGCATCTCTACTATTATCTTCATTGCGGAGAGTAGCATGGTAGCAAAGGGGCAGATTAAAAATGGATACAACTATTAATTGCAACCGGCTTAATAGCATCCTAAGTCATGTTTTGTAAGCTTGTAGCCATTGAAATACAACTGTTTAAAAATGGATTGAATTGTTAATTGCAACAGGCTTAATAGCCATTGAAACCGGTACTGATAAAAATGCAATTGGCAGATTTAAACATCAGGTGTTGCCAGAGTAGAGAATGGCCCAGTTGTCTATAAGAAGGTAGGGAAAGTAGCTAAAACATGTTAGGCATGTTTACTAGAACATGCTTAATACATCAACCGTACAGAACATAGCCTTTAATTGCAACTGGTATTGGTAAGATTGAACTGGTGAGTACATACTTGGTAAGTCCTGAAAGGTAGTTGCTGGGCACTTCATCTTGGCCAGAGCTCATGCAAAAGTAAGCGGCGGTGTAGGTGAGCTGTTCCTCCGGGTCGAAGCGTGGATCAGTGCCACTGACATGTGTACCTACAGGCAACCATTAAATGGTAGAAGTTAAACTGCAATTGCACAAATGATGTGAAATAGTGTAAGACATGGGATGTAGCTAACCTCGATGGCAAACAACAACATCGGCGGTTATGACCCTGCATAAGTACATGGATAGGGGCCATTTAAGAAATCAGGCCGGGGCCGTGATAGAGATTGGTGGGTTACCTGACTAGATCCGAGCAGAATGTAGACGTGGTTGAAGCTGTGGTTGCGGCGACGGTGGTTTGAGCTGTCGGTAGGGGGGAGATACTGAGGAAATTTGATGGGTGGGGATGTGGTTGGCGGAATAAATTCTGAATTTGTGCGCCTAGTGAAAATTTCACTGTGAAACTTGAAACTTGGGCAGGGGAAACACACAATGCAGATGAAACGCGTATAATACTCGTGTGCGAGAAACAGAAAATTGGCAGATCCCGTCTCCAAAAAAATGTACACGTGTAGTTGATTTTTTTGGTCAATGGTATGCCTGGTTTATTAGGAAACATCGCACAGGTAACTGACTTATGGATCAATAATGCAGTAAACGCACATGTGTATGGCATAGAAACCGTGTGTTTTGTGATCTTCTAATGATTAATGCAAAAAACGCACATGGCACACATGCTAATCAACACTCAATGCCCTCAAAGGTTGCTCTTACTGACATTGTACATTAATACTACAAACTTAAAGTACTACAGGTAATTTGCTCTAATCAACACATGCTAATCAACACTCAATGCCGCTTAAACGGCGGCGGTGATGAACTTGGCGCGGCGAGATGCCATTGCTTCCTTACCATGTGTGCGGTCGCAGGCGGCGAGGAACGCGGCCCAGCGGGATGACATCGCTTCCTTACCAGTTACTGTGCGTCACGGTGCCATGACGCTTGGAGAGAGCTTTGGGGCGGAGGGGCCGGGTAGCTGTATAGTGCGATGGTATTTAAGAGATAAACGACAAACGACAAAGGAAATTTGGCTTCCCTTATAATTTTCCTCATTCATTATCGCACATGGTTCATCTCTGTCGCTTCCATGAACAGTGTGCGTTGAGCCTATTGTGGGTTGCGTTATGACTGGTCGGAACCCCAGCCATGCGGATCGCGCGTGTGCACTGCAGGATGCACCGTGATCGAACGGAAATCCACGTCCCTCACATCACAACCGTGCAGCTGTAGCTGGATTGGATTTATATGCGCTAAATGCCTTGAAAATGCACATAATCCCCTAAATATGGTAAACGAGGCTGAAAAATGCGAAATTTGAACATGGTGATTTGCAAGGTGTATGTTCGTCGTAGAAAGAAAACTCTAGGGCAAAGGATGAAGAAAATTTGGATTCCCCTTCAATCTTGTTGATTTCCCTCTTGAAAGCATGGAACTTCCTCGGTGATGGTTTGATTTATGAAGGGAGTGCATGATGACATAAGCCAAACCTTCTCAAATTTTTACCAGGGCATGGTGAGTTCATACCATGGCACCATGCCAGGCGTCATGTTTTTCAAGCATATATTTAATTTTTTCTCTAGTTGTAAACCCAATAAACAAATCTTTGTGGTTGACTCTTGCCACACATTTCATTGAAATACCTGTCCATTCCTTGTAAAAGGCATGCGAATTTACTAAATGGCACGAGCATGGTTTTCTAGGCCGTTCTTGTGCACCCTTTCATGCATCGATTGTTTGAACTTGAATTATGTGCATTCATGCCTAGAAAATGCACATAATCCCCTAAATATGGTAAATCAACCTGGAAAAGTGCCAAATTTCAACACGATGATTTGCAGGGTGTATGTTCATCATAGAAAAAAACTCATGGACAATGGACAAAGGAAATTTGGACCCCCCTTCAATCCTCGTGATTTCCCCCTCGAAATCATGGAACTTCCTCGGTAATGGTTCGATTTATGAAGCACGTGCATGACGACATAAGGAAAACATTCTCAAATTTTTACCAAGGCATGGTGAGGCCATACCATGGCACCACGCCAGGCGTCATGTTTTCCAAGCATGTATTTCATTTTTGTATAGTTGTTAACCCAGTAATGACGTGTTTATGGTTGACTATTGCCACACATTTCCTTGAAATATCTGCCCATTCCTTGCAAAAGGCATGAGAATGTACTAAATAGCACATGCATGGTTTTCTAGACTGTTCTTGTGCACTATTGCATGCACCGATTGTTCGAATTTGAATTTTGTGCATTAATGCCTAGAAAATGCAAATAATCCCCTAAATATGGTAAATGAGCCCGAAAAAATGTCAAATTTGAACACGTTGCATTTGAGGCGGTATGTTGGTCACTGAAAAAACTGGATGACAAACTAGGACCGAAATTTGGATTCCCCTTCAATCTTGGTGATTTCCCTCTCGAAAGCATGGAACTTCCTCGGTGATGGTTCGATTTATGAAGGGTGTGCATGACGACATAAATCAAACCTTCTCAGCTTTTAACCAGGCATAGTGAGGCCATACCATAGCACCATGCCAGGTGTCATGTTTTTCAAGCACGTATGTCATTTTTCTATAGTTGATAACCCAGTAAATGACGCATTTGTGGTTGACTATTTCCACACATTCCCTTGGAATCTCTGCCCATTCCTTGTAAAAGGCTTGAGTATTTACTAAATACCACGAGTATGGTTTTTCCAGACCGTTCTTGTGCACCTTTTCATGCACTGATTATTTGAATTTGAATTGTGTGGATTAATGCCTAGAAAATGCACATAATCCCCTAATATGGTACATGAGCCAAAAATGCCAAATTTGAACACTTTGCATTCGAGGGGGTATGTTGATTGTAGAAAAAACTTAATGACAAGCTATGGAGGAAATTTGGATTCCCGACCCCTTCAATCTTGCTGATTTCCCCCACGAAACCATGAAATTTCCTCGGTGATGTTCGATTTATGAATGGAGTGCATGACGACATAAGACAAACATTCTCAAATTTTTACCAGGTCATGGTGATGCCATACCATGGCACCACGCTAGGCGTCATGTTTTCCAAGCATGTATTTCATTTTTGTATAGTACCCAGTAAACACATTTCCTTGAAATATCTGTCCATTCCTTGTAATAGGCACGAGAATTTACTAAATAGCACGATCATGGTTTTCCAGACCGTTCTCGTGCACCTTTTCAAGCACCGATTGTTTGAACTTGAATTATGTGCATTAATGCCTAGAAAATACACATAATCCCCTAAATATTTTAAATGAACCCGAAAAAGTGCGAAATTTGAACACGGTGATTAGCAGGGTTTATGTTCATCGTAGAAGAAAACTCATGGACAAAAGATAAAGGAAATTTGGATTCACATTCAATCTCGGTGATTTACTATCGCACACGATTCATCTCTGTCGCCTCTGCGAACCATGTGTGTTCACTCACACATGCAAAAGGAAAAAAGAAAATCCTCGCCCACTTCGTCCCCACCCACTTGATGCGGACTCCTCCATAACTTTGCACCTCCTCAACATCTATCGTGGCGGCCACCCTAAGCTCGACGGCTGTTGTCGGCGGGTGGAGGTCGTGCTCCAAACAACATAGAATTTTGCCCCTATCCCTGCCCGCCACCTATCTGCAGCGACATTCTAGACTCTGGCCGACTAGGGTTTTCTGCGGGATTGGGCCGGGGATTTTTCTCATGGAGAAGGTAAACTTAGCGAAATATTCACTCATCTCTTATCGTAGTTCGTCTGTCGCTATTAATCAACCGGCGGAAATCGCCGTGGAATCATTTTTATTCTAGCTGATTCATGGGTGTTCATTCATGCGTCCACAGTGAGAGCAAAAATTGGGCAAGTGTGGTCGCGGCCAGTCGGAAACGAAGTTCTATCTCACATTCTGTATGACTTCAGGAAGCACTCGGCATGTTCAATCTCAACCTACCACAGTCGGCATGGCCTAAATTTGTGAACTTATACCGTCTATTGCTACATTATCTATATATTTGCATCAAATCTTTGTTACATTATCTATTTTTAATTATCTATTTTTGTACTTTGCTTTCATCTATATATTGATCTATTCTATCAGTTACTCCCATATTTGCATCTTGCTCTGTCATTTCAATTTACGATCTTAATTTTCATTTCAAGCAGTACATCCCTTGCTTTGCAAGAACAGGAGTAGAAAAAAACCTTAGGATTTACTTTGTTGATGACTCCCAGGATGTCATATTGACAATGCAGCATGGATTTACAATGACGGTTAGCGTAAAACTTGATAAAGATGGTCACTCCTATTTTAATGCGGACCTTTGGAGAAAAATGTGTTATGAACTAAAAGCTGGCAATAAAATTCTAGTGCGTGCACCATAGCCTGGTCTGATTAGCATGGATGTTTACTTCGCCAACGTCATCAGCCGATCAAGGTCTGATTGAGGTTAGTGTGCTTTCAACTTTCTCCATGTTGTCATATTACTTAGCAAAATCGGGGTATTTATTCTGACTAATTGATCACTATTTAAGCAACCAATTGTAATTTCATTTTCCAACTCCGTTCCTAGGCAGTAAACAATTCTATTTACCAATTTATGGGCACTATATATATTCTTCTTCCATGTTCTGAATAAATAATACCTTTTAAGCAAGATATGTTGGATGCATAGTGAACAATCTGTATGTTACTAAGGTACCAAATTTCACTGGAAGGACTTGAAGCATGTCATAAACTTTGTTGATAATCTGACAAAGATGGCACATCGTATGAACGCTGGATTTTGGATGGGATTAATTATAACTATGGTGTACACATTGAACAAGACCAATCGTGTGCACAAAACACTGGTAAAAAGTCTTATTTTAATGTTGATGCTCATAAACATATATATCTTCAATGATATGTTACAATTGGTTTTTATTCTACATTTCAACAAAAATTGCCTGATGTAGCAGTTCCTGGATCGATTTCCCAGCGTGGTCGAATTACACTTGTGCCTGCTAATAATGCCAAAGTGATTGCAAGGTACTGCATTTCCCACGGAAATGGAACCATTCAAATTAACAAGTTCTCGCTTGTCGTGGCAATGCATCCATATTGGAAAATTGTAGACACTGTTCTACTCCTGCTCTACCAAGGCACAGGAGGGCTCTTCCTTTTCATTGATGGGATGCCGAGTCGCCGTGATCAAGCTGCTTCCAGCAGATAGTTGTGGTTGTTGGCCCTCGGCCTCTTAAAATGTGCTAGCTGTTACTATGTTAAGTATGTAGATATGGACCATATGGTTGTCAAAACCGTGTTACGAGGATCCTCCTTTTGTCAAACAGTGTAACCACTATATATATGTTACTCAAATGTTGTTACCCAAGTTCTTAAATTTTCATGGAAAGTATTAGTATCATACACAGTTCATTGAGTTTAAGCGCGTGGCCGATGTCTAGAAGGCATTTGCATATTAACTGTCCATATTACAAATTCACACACATGTTAACACAAGGAAATGTATGTGTAACTTGCTAATCATCGCACATGAGTACTCGCAGACACATTGTGTGCGATACTCCTAGCCACCGCAAGCAACGAGTTTGCAATTTTCAAAGTTTTTTGTACACACAGAATCGCACACGAACTAACTATATTAACCGTCGGTGTTGTAATTTCTCATCGCAAACAGTTCATCTGAGTTGGCTGTTTGCCACATATCCCACACATCTTGTTTACACGACTCATTTGAGTTCTTTTGGCTCATCGCAAATAGTTCATCCATGTGAACTGTATGCCGCATATCACACACACACATCTTGTTAAGTTGAACCGTTTCTATTATGTTCCCTAATTGAAAATAGTTCGTCCGAGTGAACCGTATGTCGTAGATCACACACACCTAGATCTGGCTAGCCATTTCTATTGCACTCCCTAATAGCAAACAGTTCATCGGAGCGGACTGTATGCCGTATATCGCACACACATTGATATGGCTGCCCGTTTCTGTTGTTCTGCCTCATCGCAAATAGTTCGAATGGATTAACCGGGTGCCCTGCATCGCACACGCAACTAAAATCTGAACCGTGTTTGATGGCTTCGCCATCACAAATGTTTTGCACCTTTTTATGGTTTTTACACCACCATTTGCGATTAATGCATCGCGCAAATTTTCATCAAAGGGTCTCTGATCGTAGTGTCGCGTTAGCAGCATCCTGCAGTAGTGGATCATCAAAAGAAACCAAGGTGGGATGTGAGGCATCACTAGAAGTTTGTTGTATCAGACTTGACCATGACACTGTGCTTAATAGAGAAGTGGTTGGAGCCAAATTTGATGCCTGGGAGGTTTAGCATAGGAAGGACTATGATCCTGGGGTTTTTGGAAGGAAATGGATCAAAATTCAACATAGTTGCTTTGCAATTACCATTTTTGTCCAGAAACTAGCTTAAGAAGGGGCACTCGCATGGAGTTGCCACTTGAGCTAAAATTTGGCAGGGCCTAATGATATGGACATAAGAATATGTTGTAAAAACTTCATACCATTTGGACTTGCCAAAATGGTACTTCCTTCACAAACATCCTCTCTGTCCAGAATATTGGGATAATTTTGGAGAGAAAATGGTTTGTTGAAATAATCCCAAATTTGGTGGAGAGAAGTTATACTAGTAGGATCATGATCTAGTTATTTTTTAGAATTAGTGAAGTAATATAAATTATACTTGCTTCACACCCTGAAAATATTAATAGAATCAAAGATTTAAAGGTGTGCTCACATAATTGACTGGACGGGGCTAAAAATTGGAGGAGTGTTATGATATGAGCACTTGAAGAGGCATCCAAAATTTCAATTCATTTGGATAACACTAGCTAGTACTTCCTTCACAAAGCCTCTATCTGAACAAAAACTTTGAAAAATCACTGAGGAAGATTCACTACGCAAATGGAGTTGAATTTTGGCATGACGCAATTATATGGACAGGAAAGGATGCCCAAAAAGTTTTGGATCAATTAAGAAAAGATAAATGACACTTCCTTCACAAAGTGCCATTCAGGGAGAGTAGGAAAAGGAATATTAATGGGTTATTTTTGAACTAGGAAAGGAAGGTTTTTGACATATTTGTGGAATATATGACCCAAACACTTTCTAAAAATTATTTGGGAATTTTGGGAGTGACAGAAATATAGGCTGCTTCACAACCTAGGGCAAACAAGACTATTCCTTTATTAGAAAAGGGAATATTCATGAGAAAAAGAATTTTAGGGTTGGGCTAGCTAGAATAGAAATGACGTGGTCTTGGGAAATATTTTGATAATGATGAGCCACTCCAGAGAAGAAATGATGATGATCTCCCAGGTTTCAAGTCCACAGATCCACTCTGAAAGAAAATTAGGGCAAAACCATGGAAATCAAAGGAAAAAGAAAAAGGGCCAAAAACCATGGTGTTACATGATCTTGGAGGATAGGAGCTTGCTCTTGGACCGGAGGTTCATTAGCTTGTCGCTGTAGTTGGTCACGTTCATGTAGGCGTGCTTGTAACCCATTGTCATGAAATGGATTTTGTGGAGCTTGATGAACTTCATGGTCTTGGGGAAGCTGTGGACGAGCTCTTGGAGGACATGCATCTGAAGAATAGTGTGAAGAATGATGACTTGAGTGGCTCCGTCTTGAATAGGACAAAGAGGTAGACGAGCGGTTGACTATCATGGCTCGTATGTCCTCCTGGAGAGATGCCATTGATGTGTCGAAGTAGTCTCTTGTACGTTGCTTTGATTGTCGCAAGTCTGTAGCGAGTAGGTCGATGTGGTCGCCAAATGCTTCATTCTCTTGATGCAAAGCTCTTTGTGCGCTGATACGTCTCTGTCGTATCTACTTTTCCTAACGCTTTTCCTCTTGTTTTGGACTCTAATTTGCATGATTTGAATGAAACTAACCCGGACTGGCGTTATTTTCAGCAGAACTACCATGATGTTGTTTTTGTATAAAAATAAAAGTTCTCGGAATGGAATGAAACTTTTTGGAAAATTATTTCAGAATAAAAGAAAAATATTGGTGCCAAGAACCATCGGAGGGTGGCCCCTGGGTTAGCACAACTCACCAGGGCGCCCCCCCTTGTGGCCCTGCAGACCCTGATCCCGACTACATAAATACCTATATTTCCAGAAAAAATCAAGGAGGAAGAATTATCTCGTTTCATGATACAGAGCCGCCACCACCTCCTATTCTTCATCGAGAGGCCAGTTCTAGAGTCCGTTTTGGGCTCCGGAGAGGGGGATCTTCGATCTTCGTCATCACCAACCCTCCTTCATCGCCAATTAAAAGGAGGAGTTCATGTATTCACTATGTGTTAATGCTTTGTTCTGGTTCTTTATTAAAAGGAGGCCTTAATATCTACTGGTACGCGTCAGTGCTATATAAACGGTTTTTAACCCCTTTCCGCGATGGCATTAGAAACCGTCGCCTAGTGAGTGACGGTGATAGGGGGCCCTTCCCACATGACCCAGAAACCGTAGGGGATATGCCCTCTTGGCACACACGCTCGGCAAAATGAGTTCGTGTGCAACTGGCGAGCGCTCAAATACGGAAATACGTATAGTAGAGCTAAAAAATACAATTACACAGGCGAAATTGTTTCCGGTCGCAAGTACATCCCACACAGGTAGTCCCTGCTAAACGTTTCCGTTCGTATGTACATCCCACACAGTAGCTCCAAGGAAAACGTTTCTGTTCACAGGTACATCACACACAATTTTTCCTGTTAAATCGTCAGTGATAGTGTTGCCATTGCAAACGATATTAACAATTTTATCGTTTGCATTATTGAATGCATCACACACCGTCTGTAGAAGAAACTGTGTGGTAAAGACTATCCATCGCACACAGTTTCTATGTGGTAAACGTTTGCACAAGGTGGCCTAACGCAAACAGTTTTCAATAGAAAGTCGTGTGTGATTGTTCATTGATCCAACATGGTTTATTCCTAGAAACTGTGTGCGTTGCCTGAGGTCATCGCCCACGGTATTTTTTCAATAACTGTTTGCAATAGCAAAATCCAATTAGTAGGCTAATTGCCCTATTATTAATAATCCATTTATTAATATAATTGACATTCATATTAAGGAAGCAAAATTTCATAATTGAAATACATTAGAGTACAACATGATATAGCTTCGGCACTCAGCTACCCCATTACACAACTGCACCAGCACCAAGTTTCACATGCAACATGTAGAACCTTTCAAAACTAGCATCATAGACGATATATAGACAGATGCATCTCATCTGGAAAACTGCTGAAGCGGAAGGCGAATATTGATCCTTCATTCATGTTGATGGTCTTTGCAACTTTAGGCCAGTGCCTGTGGATGATTGATCGTACGTCTTTTGTCCTCTTTAGAAACACTTCAATATTGAACCGTGGGTGTCGTATGAAAACCTTCCTCGCCTCCTGACCATAGAGGTGGTTTGATAGGTAATCATCAGTGAACTGCTTTGGAAAGGCCTGAAAACAAGGATGTGCATAAATATTTTCTCTATATAGGAAATGGGGCGAAGGAATAAAAAAGGCAAGGTATAATAGTTAGTACCATCTTGTAGTGAACTCTTCTTCATTGTGCAGACAAAGATCTTGTTGTTTTTTGTCCCTAATTACATTATCCTAACAATCTTTCTGAGTTTCTTGACTTGATTGATATTCATGGACAACTCATTTCCCCATATGCAAAAAGGGTCGAACAGTGGGTCAAAACCTGTGACAGCAGGACCTACATGTGCAATACAAAATTGTTAAAAATCTAAATATTATAATGGTTCCTGCAATTGCACAATAATATGCTATTAGACAACGGACCATGCACGTGCAGTTAACTAAACACCACAACAAATGAACCAAACATTAACTGAGCACCACATTGCACAATATAACATACTCCTAATAGAAGATCACACAGTTAACCAAACCAAGCATGCTTAACAACTTGGAAATATAGCAATTGTATTTTTCCCTCATGTATTTAGTACATCCAAATTCGATTTATTTCTCACATGGTATATAATAATAGAATGCAGCCACAACAATTGAACATCGCATTGCAGAATTGAACCAAACAGTTAACTAAACACCACAACAAATGAACGAAATGTTAACTGAGCACCACATTGCACAATATAACATACTCCTAATAGAAGATCAGACATGTAACCAAACCAAGCATGCTTAACAACTTAGAAATATAGCAATTGTATTTGTTTCTCATGTATTTAGTACATCCAAATTCGATTTATTTCTCACATGGTATGCAATAACAGAATGCACCCACAACAATTGAACATTGCATTGCAGAATTGAACCAAACAGTTAACTAAACACCACAACAAATGAACCAAACATTAACTAAGCACCACATTGCACAATATAACATACTCCTAACAGAAGATCGGACAGTTAACCAAACCAAGCATGCTAGACAACTTGGAAAATTGCACCCTGAAGAATTGAACATCACATTTGCAGAATTGAACCAAACAGTTAACTGAACACCACATTACACGACATATAGAACATATACTCTAGAGCAGAAAACTGCATGGTAAAAGTAGATTGCACAATTCACTAGAATTTGTTAAGGAAAGGCAGTAGCTAGCAAACTGAACATGGGTCCTTATAGTGAGCTAATAAGACAAGCTACTCCTCATTGTCGGAGATATCGATGACGATTGGCTCCTTGGACATGGAAGAGGGCGAGGCATCCACTTTGTGGGTGCCCTCGTTGTAGTGGTGAGTTGCCTGAGTCGCTTTGGGCACCAACCTGCTGGCTCTCAAGATGAGGTAAGCACGTGCATGCTGAGAAAACACCTCGTAGTCTTCGTCGAAGGCACCGATGGTGGCCTCGAGAAAATGCCATGAACTGTCGTTTAAAGCAGCCAACCGTGCTGCGGCGTTGGCGCGCGAGGCATCGACGGTGGCCTCGACGGCGAGGTGCTCCTCCAATATCTGGGGGTCGGCACGAATGGCAGCCATCGTGACCTCATCTGCGCATGCGACCATGATTTTCTTCTCCGCTGCCAAATGCTCCTTGAGATCCTGGCTATACTGTGTGCACCATGGCTTAGGGCAGCGCTTATTTGGTGGAGGGGTCGGTGATTTGGGTGGAAGGTGTCGCGCTCGCACCGGAGGCCGGTGCATGTGGGATGTGGAAGGAGGAGGATGTGGGTCGGGTGTGGATTACCTGCCTGGATAGGCGAGGCCGAGCAGCGTGAAGGAGGGTCACTGGCGAGGAGGCAGCACTGCAAGCAAGGAGTGAAGGTTTCAACTTGGAAAGGAAGGTGAAAACAAGGGAAATGTGGCTTTTGGTAAGGGGGAGGGGGCGGGGAAGTAGATATTTCTGCGGAAGCCGAAAATTTGGAATCGCTTCAGCGAAAAAACTGGCACGCAAAGTGTTATCAGACATGGTCCCTTATTCAGAACTGTGTATGATATGTGAGCATCACAAACAATTCAGATAGCTTAACCTGTGTGTGATGAGTTTGAACATCAAAATTTTTGGTTCGAATTTCCATGGTTACAGTGGCCATCCACGTCATTGCATAATTTGGGTACACAAAGGAGACTACAGCACACCCACACTTCTTAATCAAGCAAGTTTAGCAATTAAAAATAGCTAGCTAACCTAAACATTACTCTAACAAATTAAATATTGAAGCTCTTAATTAAACAAAACAAAGAGTACTACTACGGCTGGTGCTAGTCCATCTCCGCTGTCGCCTTCATATCGAGCTCGTGTCCGACGGTCTCCTGGGGAAGGGGCTCCATGGCATCCATCGCACCATGCTCAGCAAGCATCTCACCATCCACGCCAGCCATCTCTTTAGAAAAGGCCGCCACGAGCTGGGCGTGGGTGGCCGCGATCTGGGCTTGGACGGACTCCATCGTTGCAAGGTATACGGCGGAGGAACGGATGGCTTCTCGAACGCTCTCGGCGATTGCCAGCTCTTCGGCCGTGGGTTGCCGACCGTTGTCAGAGAAGCTTCATTCGATTTGTGCGGTAACCGCCAGGAGATGAGCGTGGGCGGCCTCAACATGGTCGTGAGCGGCCTCCATCAGGGCTAAGGCCGCCATTGCGGAATGGACAACTGTTGTGCCGCTCTCGCCAGTTGCTATCCCCAAGGCAGATGTTGCCGCCACCACCTGAGAAGCAACATCGGCCGTTTGGGCTGCCTTGGCTGCCCGGTCGCAGATTGCGGCCGCACTCATGCACCTTGTTAGCACGCGCATGGCGGCTGCAGCCGCGCTCTTGCCGGAGTGGGCCACCGAAGTTGCCATCACGACACGGGTCCACGTGCCCATCTTTCACCGGTGACGATTGGGCAGTGAAATGATATTTGGGGAGCGAGCTACTGTGCTTGAGACGCTGGTTGTGGACTGTAGCTGACGCACCTTCTCGCGTAAGTCATAGGCGTACTATATACCGACGGTGCTCCAGGATATTTTGTGCTGCATCTCACATGGTTGGTGACAATAAACTGTGTGTGATCTACTTGATTTTTCATCTTGATTTGAATTACATACTGGGGTCACAGCGGCAATGGATGGTGTTTGAATTGCTAGACCTTTTATCTGAAGTGAACATGTGTAACACCCTGTTAATTAAAACTATAGTAAATTCTGCTAATGATGCCTTGTCACCATATTTTCCTAAGCCAAACTGCCTTTCGATAAAAAATCAAAGTCAAATTCAAATTTAAATTTGAAAGTCAATTTATTACTTCTTCAAACACTAAAACAAAAATGTGTATAATATGATGTAAAATCTCCAAGCATTGGTAAAAATAAAATCAACTCCATTGGATGCCCAAATTGCCCCTGAGAATTATTTTAGTGGACCAGTAGCATTAAATTAAGCCTTTTAAATTAAATAAATATTTAAACTATTCAAAATAAATTGAGGCTTGTTGTGCTAGCTGAAAACATTGCGTATTATTTATATGATAAATATTAAGTTCAACTAAAATCATTTGATATTTAATTAAATTGCCAAACTGAGAGGGAATAAAGGAACAGTATAAGAAAAATAAGAATTAGAGTAAATCTCCTCTGCACTAGGCCTAGCGATCACTGTTCCAGGCCCAGCCCAGCTAAACGGCCTTTCCTCCTCTCGTAGGAGATAGGCAGAGGCCATGGCGTGGCTGCCATCCACGGCCACCACGGCCGGATTGCCGATGCCTGGCGCTACAGAGCGCCTTGGAGAGGATAAGGAGGACGTCCCCGATGTCGTGGACAAACCCTAGCTGCTTTTCCACTTCCCCTCGCTCGCTCTCCCCTCCACAACACGCGCCCGACACGCCGTCGCCGCCTCTCGTTGATCCCGCGGCCACTGGCCTCCCCTCGTCGCGCCAAGAGGTCCAGGAGAACCGTCGTGGTCTACTTCGTCTACCCCGAGCACTGGATCGAGCAAGGAAGGTCCGTACACTCGCCATCGACCTCGTCTTCCACGCGTACATCGCCGGCGTCCAGCGTCGATTGCCGCCGCTCCGGTCCACCTCCGGCCTCCCCGACCTCGCCTTCGTGCTCACTGTGAGCTCCTCCCTTGATTCCCCTGTTTTGCCCCGTCGATCCGTCGCCGTATGTTGCCTGCGCTCGTTGAGGCCGCCATGGCCGAAGCATCGCGTCCGCGCACGCACCCGCATGCCCCTGCCGCCTATGTACGCCTGTGCCCGCTGTCGCATGTCTGCTGCAGCCCGCGCCCTCGTTCGCCCCTGGCTGTGTCCGTCCGCACGTGCGTGCATCGGCCGCACCCTGGCCGAGCGCCAGCGCCGCTCGCGGCTCCCGCGCTCGCCCTGCTACTTCTTGCTGCTGCTGCACTGCCGTTGCTGCTCAGCTACTGCCGCTACTACTTGCTATCGTGCTGCCCTGCTCCCACTAACTGCTGCTGGATTGCACTGCTGCTGCTAGGTACTTCTACAGCCGGTTGCTGCTGCTACAGGCCATGGCCATAGCCATGGCCGAGTGTGTTGTGTGGTGTGCGTGCGTGTATTCTGGGTATGAGGCCGGCCCTATCCATATTATTTAGTACTAATTAGATTAGTTTAGGGTTGCTACTTTTTATGTTAAATAGCCTGATGTGTTTGTGACAGGTGGTCCCTCACACTAAATCCCCCCCTTTAGTTAAAATAGTAGTCAATGACAAGTAGGCCCCACGGCCACTATTCACACTTTGACCAGGTCAAACATTGACTATGGACTTGCTGACTGTGTATGCTGACTCAGCCACTGGACCCCACCTGTCATTCTAATAGGCTAGCTGTGTGTGTATAAAAAGTAGTACACTGTTTAAATTCGAATTTAGATATATTTCAGAAATCCAGAAAATGTTTTAAAACTTTGAAAATTCATAGAAAATAAACTGTATCTCAGATGAAAAAGTTTTGTACATGAAAGTTGCTCAGAACGATGAGACGAATCCGAATATGCGGTCCGTTCATCTTTCACATGCCCCTAGCATGCTGAACATGGAACCTTCCCCTCTCTTTTCATCTGCCCGGAAAACGCCAGACGTCGGGAAAACCCCTCCGGATGTTTCCCTCTCCGTCTGCAATGTCTAGCATTGCGTTAGTTCACACCCGGCACATCATATCGCCATGTTATGCTTTCTGATTCTATGTTTGATTTATATTTATTGTTTCTTCCCCCTCTTCTTTCCGGTAGACCCCGAGACCGATGTTGCCCCTGTGATCGACTACGTCGACGACGACCCCTCCTTGCCAGAACAACCAGGCAAGCCCCCCTTTGATCATCCCGATATCGCCCATTCCATTCTCTCATGCTTGCATTAGATTTTGCTACTGTTATTGTTTGCTCCTATTCTGATGCATAGCCTGCTTTTGTAACCTACTTTTTGTTACTTACCTGCTTATCCTAAACTGCTTAGTATATGTTGGTTAGTGATCCACCAGTGAACCCCACCTTGTCCTTGTTGCCCCTGCTTCATCATCGAAGACCCGTTCAACGGGATTGAAGACCAGGCCCCGACACCACACATCACTTTCCCCTTAGTTGCTCGACACTGCTGGGATATTATCGAGTGCCAAGGGTGAGACCTCTTCAGCACTTCTGATGTTAACCCTGTAGTGTAGTCATTCGGTCGTGGTCATCGATGGTGATATCCTCCTTAACCACTTCTGATACGACTCTGTCATGCAACCCCTCAAGTGTGAACCTCGGGGGTGATTCCTCTTACATTCACCTTGATGATTACATCGAGTGGAATTCACCGGGGGTGATTCCTCGGGTTTTCCCCTTGATGTTTGGACACACAGTTACTATGGTTTCTATGACTTTACACTGAACCATTTTACTAAAGATGGGTCGGCCCAGAGGGGTACCCGCGCGAGCTTAATTGCGAGTGATGTGGAGACGGGTTGACCTGGAAGGTGCCCGCGAGATAATTATGAGGCGTGGCTGGGCATTCCTAGCCCTTGCCGCAAGTCCTCGAGACGGGGCAACGGGGTCACATCTTTCGTGACTCTCTGCTTGTTACCGCGCGTTCCTAATCCACTACGATTTGGATATTTGATCCGAGGGGCCTCTGGCCTGATAGCACTAACCATCACGTGGGCATAGTATGGGCATTCCGCGTCGTGTACATCAGCCGAAGCTTAATAGACGTCAGTGACTGAGCGGCGCGCGCCGGGTTGGACTACGTAAGCACCTGCCTTGTTGAAGGAGGTAGCTAGGTCTGCTCACTGGCCGCCCACGCAACGTGTAGGAGTTCCCGGGGAGATGGCCCATGACCCCTGGGGGCATAGGTTTAGTCCGGCGTGCTGACCTCTCTATTAAGCCTAGGTCGGGTTGCGGCGTATTGTTTAGCTGAGGCCGGGCATGACCCAGGAAATTGTGTCCGGCCGGAGTTAATCGAGCGTGGTGGGTAAGTTGGTGCACCCCTGCAGGGAAGAAAACATCTATCGATAGCCTGTCCTACGGTAGCGGACACTTGGAGTTGTATCCCGATCGGTACAACTAGAACTGGATACTTGAGATGAGACATGAAGATGAGACTTGGATATGAGATGATAACTGGATAGTATGGCTCTGGGATTGCTTTCTCGCAGGGAGTCGAGAAAGGATCTCTGGCCGAGGTTGATAACACTTCTACTACTTTACTTTATGCTACTCTACTCCTTCCTGTTGCTGCAAGATGGTGGTTTCCAGAAGATGCTAGTCTTCGATAGGCTAGGCTTTCCCCTTCCCTTCTGGCATTCTGCAGTTTAGTCCACAGATACAACCCATTCCTTTGATACAGATGCATACTTAGTTTAGATCTGATGTAAGTCTTGCGAGTACTTTGGATGAGTACTCACGGTTGCTTTGCTACTTCTTTTCCCCCATACCCGATTTTTGCGACCAAATGACGGAGCCCAGGAGTCAGACGACGCCACTGGCGACTACTACTACCCGGAGGATGCCTACTACTACGTGACGGCCGCTGACGACTTGGAGTAGTTAGGAGGCTCCCAGGCAGGAGGCCTTGCCTTTTCGATCATTGTTGCATTTGTGCTAGCCTTCTTAAGGCAATGTTGTTTAACTCATGTCTGTACTTAGATATTGTTGCTTCCGCTGACTCTTGTGTATTCGAGCTTATGTATTCGAGCCCTCGAGGCCCCTGGCTTGTAATATAAAGCTTGTATTATTTTAATTTGTGTCTAGAGTTGTGTTGTGATATCCTCCCGTGAGTCCTTGATCTTGATCGTACACATTTGCGTGTATGATTAGTGTACGATTGAATCGAGGGCGTCACAAGTTGGTATTAGAGCCGACTACCTGTAGGTAGCCCCCTTTCCAACTCTTTGGCCGAAGTTGAGTCTAGTCACTGAAAAACTTTTACTAACATTGGTTGTGTGTCTTATGGACCCATGTCGTCATTGGGTGGTATTAGGATCTTTTACTCACTCTGGGGCTCTAATCTCTCTTCCCTTTGGGTTAAACATTTTACTAACTCTGACATTAGGTTCTCGTACCCACTTCCTCCCGGAGAGCCCCGACATTATCGATGATCTCTTGCTTCACCAGAAGATTCTACGGATACTCCTCGATGTTTCCCGAGACCCTGTGCCCACTGCTTTGCATATCCTTACCACCGATAAGTCCCCATGGATAACATCCTTGCCATTTGTACCTTCATCCCCAGTTGCTCTTGTTGTTACAAGTTACCCCTAACACTCTCCGTTGTTCCGAGAATCCTTTGTGCCTTATGCTTTGCAGCTTCCTTTTGCACTATGGATAATTCACTTACACGGGGTCTGTTCCTCTTCAGTTGTTCGCGTGCTTTACAAAATACTTTGAAATGCTATCTGATCTCCCAAAAATCCTTCGCATCCTTTTACTTTTGATTCACCTTGCCTGCTTGTATTATGGTTAATTCCATATGTCTAGCGATATTTATTAAAATCCTTTGTGATTGTCATTTTGTTCCTATGAATTCAACGTATGTGCGACTACTCGCAATCATCTATTGATCCATAGGAATTTTCTTTCCGGCTCAAACATCATTCCGGATATGAGCTGGTTCTTGCCCAATCGAGATTCGATCAGTGTGCCTCTAAGTCTGTTCAACCTATCCATCTTTGATCGAAACATCTGATTCTGATACACCGATCTAGAAATCAAATCTCCTTGTATTTAAGCTTTGGCTTATTCAGATGTTTCCATAAACCAATTCCTTTGCATCCCTTCTTCTAGTTGAGTACCAATATTCACATCATATCCTTTGCGGACCACCTGATCTTTTGGTGAATTACTATCCAACAGCTCCTTCATATTTTAAATCATTGACGACTTTCTCATGATACAAAATGCCTCTGGCGAATTGTATCATCTACTCCGGTATCGCCAGCCCTTTGCTTTCGAGCGTGTACCCGTCGCTCCTGTTATTGTGTTGTATAGCTTCGTAAAAATGTCCCGATGGGTTGAACCTATGCTTTTCGTAATTCGTGTGAACTCGAAAATTATGCGAGTCATACTCTTCTGGTGCTTCACTAGATAAATCTTCAGCACTACAATTTCTTCGAAAACGAGGAGTGAATGAAAGGTTATGCATTGAAGAAGTGGGAGTCGACCTTGAACTTTGTGTTCATGCCCATGGACCTGATGTGGCACTTGTCATGGAAGCTTCTTGCGATAATAATAATCCCCTTGCTATAAGTTCATCTGGTATCTATGTTTGGTCCTTTGCAACCGTAGTTCTAACCATGATTGTTCCCCTTCGATTCCATTTCTCGGAAAAGTTCACGCACTTGGCTTATGCAGATCAATGCAACTCCACAACCTTTATTTAGATCTTCCTTCAAGTACTATCCTCCGGTATATCAAGAATATCAGAGAACTGTGTTGCTTCCTATGAGTCTTCATCTAGTATTGCTTCTCACCGATTTCAGATTTCCCCCGAGATTTAAGTTATTAATCACTCGAGGACACCGATAAGTGAATCGGTTGAATCGATTTTGTACTCTGATTTTATAACTCTAAGTAATTTTCATTGCTTACGAGTTTAATAATCCTTCAGGTCATTCCTAGCCTGGCCGGCTATGTCATTATCATGCTAAATTTTAACTGTGCTACCTGGTCCTTCTTCCCGGAACAGAAATTTCGACGATGAGCTAAGCTTATGTCGATCTTCCTTGTCATACCATTTCACCTTGAACAACAAGCTTGCTTTCGAGTTTGTGTTGTACCCATGGTTCCAATAAATTTTCACTTCATCATTCCTTTGACTTGATGTCATCGCCGATCGATTACATCTTCATGAAATCTCTCGACAAATGTGTCGCAATCATCATCAACATTCTGAGCTCTTCCAGGATATCAATTGAATTCATGATGAGAAATACCAGCCTTGCCCCTCGATGATTAGTGTTATCATCGACCACATTCTTGCCTTCCCCCCAACACAAACTTCTTCATATAATTTTGGAAATACATCCTTTTTGACATGTCGATGGATTGCAGCTGAACCCATCGACCATATCCTCATCTTTTCCTTGCTGAAATTGTATGACTTATTTTATAAGTTGTTTCTGATGGATCCTTTGTGTATCCAAAGACTGAGCTTTACCTGATGACCATGTCAATACTATCCCGGAGCATGACCGTGGTTCTCCGAACATCATTAAGAACATTGAGGCGCAATGCTAGATGTTTCATGATCTATTATCCAAACACCGTTGTATGGGTAATGTTACAAAATTCCTCTCCCCTTACCTAAATGGTTTCTACTTTCTATCATGTCAGGGATATCATGCTCTGCTTGTCCTTGTAGGGGATATACCCTTGAAATATGTGTATCAACAAATTTTCCTTTCCATTGGTTTGTTAAAACTGATAATCACCTTTTCCTTTCCATTGGTTTGGTTACCCTTTCTCGTGATCTACATAGAATCTAAGCAGTAATAATTCTTTGCTTATGTAACACTCGGTTGTACAACTCTATCAGTAAGAACCTGTTACTATTGTTGGACATTCTGGTATCCATCGATGGACGAGAACTTTGCCTAATGGTCTGCCTCGTTCAACGAGCAGGAAAATGGTTCTCTTCATCCCTCGCCCTTGGTACCAACGTCGTTGCCAATATAACTGACAGGCTACCCTCTGACATGTCTTGCTATCATGACCGTGTAAGATGCCAACGGCTTTTCTACTTTTAACTACATGGTGGGCCCATAACCCACAGTTCCACAGGATCAAAACCTGACTCTCCTGTACACCCATCTTGCCAAAGTTATTCCTCGCACTTGATTTCGTATGTAAAGCACGAACCACCTTCCAAGTGATCTATTCTGGTATCAGATGCAATACTTATTCCCATTGCTCTGAACTCCTTTCGCCCCCCTTTATTTCAGACATCGAACGATTGCCTACCCGGTTGAAGCTTCTTATTTCACCTTCTCACCTTGCTCTCAATGACTTTCTTGAATTTCAACTCGAGAGATGCCTCTATGCCACGTTCACTGAGATAGCCCCCAGGTACCTATCTTGTGTTGAGCCCTCTCCTTCCAAGTCTTTCTCCCTTACTCCACCCCTTAAATCTCGGGACGAGATTTCTTGTAATGGAGGAGATTTGTAATGCCCTGATAATTAAAGCTATAGTAAACTCTGCTAATGATGCCTTGTCACCATATTTTCCTAATCCAAACCACCTTTCCATAAAAAATCAAATTCAAATTCAAATTTAAATTTGAAAGTCAATTTATTACTTCTTCAAATAGTAAAACAAAAATGTGTATAATATGATCTAAAATCTCCAAGCATTGGTAAAAATAAAATCAACTCCATTGGATGCCCAAATTGCCCCTGAGAATTATTTTAGTGGACCAGTAGCATTAAATTAAGCCTTTTAAATTAAATAAATATTTAAACTATTCAAAATAAATTGAGGCTTGTTGTGCTAGCTGAAAACATTGCGTAGTATTTATATGATAAATATTAAGTTCAACTAAAATCATTTGATATTTAATTAAATTGCCAAACTGAGAGGGAATAAAGGAACAGTATAAGAAAAATAAGAATTAGAGTAAATCTCCTCTGCACTAGGCCTAGCGATCACTGTTCCAGGCCCAGCCCAGCTAAACGGCCTTTCCTCCTCTCGCAGGAGATAGGCAGAGGCCATGGCGTGGCGGCCATCCACGGCCACCACGGCCGGATTGCCGACGCCTGGCGCTACAGAGCGCCTTGGAGAGGATAAGGAGGCCGTCCCCGATGTCGTGGACAAACCCTAGCTGCTTTTCCACTTCCCCTCGCTTGCTCTCCTCTCCACAACACGCGCCCGAGACGCCGTCGCCGCCTCTCGTCGATCCCGCGGCCACTGGCCTCCCCTCGTCCCGCCAAGAGGTCCAGGAGAACCGTCGTGGTCTACTTCGTCTACCCCGAGCACTGAATCGAGCAATGAAGGCCCGTACACTCGCCATCGACCTCATCTTCAATGCGTACATCGCCGGCGTCCGGCGTCGATTGCCGCCACTCCGGTCCACCTCCGGCCTCCCCGACCTCGCCTTCGTGCTCACTGTGAGCTCCTCCCTTGATTCCCCTGTTTTTCCCCGTCGATCCGTCGCCGTATGTTGCCTGCGCTCGTTGAGGCCGCCATGGCCGAAGCATCGCGTCCGCGCACGCACCCGCATGCCCCTGCCGCCTGTGTACGCCTGTGCCCGCTGTCGCATGTCTGCTGCAGCCCGCGCCCTCGTTCGCCCCTGGCTGTGTCCGTCCGCACGTGCGTGCACCGGCCGCACCCTGGCCGAGCGCCCGCACCGCTCGCGGCTCCCGCGCTCGCCCTGCTACTTCTTGCTGCTGCTGCGCTGCCGTTGCTGCTCGGCTACTGCCGCTACTACTTGCTATCGTGTGCTGCCCTGCTCCCACTAACTGCTGCTGGATTGCACTGCTGCTGCTAGGTACTTCTACAGCCGGTTGCTGCTGCTACAGGCCATGGCCATAGTCATGGCCGAGTGTGTTGTGTGGTGTGCATGCGTGTATTCTGGGTATGAGGCCGGCCCTATCTAGATTAGTTAGTACTAATTAGATTAGTTTAGGGCTGCTACTTTTTATGTTAAATAGCCTGATGTGTTTGTGACAGGTGGTCCCTCACACTAAATACCCCCGCTTTAGTTAAAATAGTAGTCAATGACAAGTAGGCCCCACGGCCACTATTCACACTTTGACTAGGTCAAACATTGACTATGGACTTGCTGACTGTGTATGCTGACTCAGCCACTGGACCCCACCTGTCATTCTAATAGGCTAGATGTGTGTATATAAAAAGTAGTACACTGTTTAAATTCGAATTTAGATATATTCCAGAAATCCTGAAAATGTTTTAAAACTTTGAAAATTCATAGAAAATAAACCGTATTTCAGATGAAAAAGTTTTGTACATGAAAGTTGCTCAGAACGACGAGACGAATTCGAATACGCGGTCCGTTCATCTTTCACATGCCCCTAGCATGCTGAACATGGAACCTTCCCCTCTCTTTTCATCTGCCCGGAAAACGCCAGACGTCGGGAAAACCCCTCCGGATGTTTCCCTCTCCGACTGCAATATCTAGCATTGCGTTAGTTCACACCCGGAACATCATATCGCCATGTTATGCTTTGTGATTCTATGTTTGCTTTATATTTATTGTTTCTTCCCCCTCTTCTTTTTGGTAGACCCCGAGACGGATGCTGCCCCTGTGATCGACTACGTCGACGACGATCCCTCCTTGCCAGAACAACCAGGCAAGCCTCCTTTTGATCATCCCGATATCGCCCATTCCATTCTCTCATGCTTGCATTAGATTTTGCTACTGTTATTGTTTGCTCCTATTCTGATGCATAGCCTGCTTTTGTAACCTGCTTATTGTTACTTACCTGCTTATCCTAAACTGCTTAGTATAAGTTGGTTAGTGATCCACCAGTGAACCCCACCTTGTCCTTGTTGCCCCTCCTTCATCATCGAAGACCCGTTCAACGGGATTGAAGACCAGGCCCTGACACCACACATCACTTTCCCCTTAGTTGCTTGACACTACTGGGATATTATCGAGTGCCGAGGGTGAGACCTCTTCAGCACTTCTGATGTAAACCCTGTAGTGTAGTCATTCGGTCGTGGTCATCGAGGGTGATATCCTCCTTAACCACTTCTGATACGACTTTGTCGTGCAACCCCTCAAGTGTGAACCTCGGGGGTGATTCCTCTTACATTCACCTTGATGATTACATCGAGTGGAATTCACCGGGGGTGATTCCTCGGGTTTTCCCCTTGATGTTTGGATACACAGTTACTATGGTTTCTATGACTTTACACTGAACCATGTTACTAAAGACGGGTCGGCCCAGAGGGGTACCCGTGCGAGCTTAATTGCGAGTGATGTGGAGATGGGTTGACCTGGAGGGTGCCCGAGAGATAATTACGAGGTGTGGCCGGGCATTCCTAGCCCTTGCCGCAAGTCCTCGAGACGGGGCAACAGGGTCACATCTTTCGCGAGTCTCTACTTGTTACCGCGCGTTCCTAATCCACTACAATTTGGATATTTGATCCGAGGGGCCTCTGACCTGATAGCACTAACCATCACGTGGGCATAGTATGGGCGTTCTGCATCGTATACATCAGCCGAAGCTTAATAGACGTCAGTGACTGAGCGGCGCGCGCCGGGTTGGACTACGTAAGCACCTGCCTTGTTGAAGGAGGTAGCCAGGTCTGCTCACCGGCCGCCCATGCAACGTGCAGGAGTTCCCGGGGAGATGGCCAGTGACCCCTGGGGGCATAGGTTTAGTCCGGCGTGCTGACCTCTCTATTAAGCCTAGGTCGGGTTGCGGCGTATTATTTAGCTGAGGCCGGGCATTACCTAGGAAAGTGTATCCGGCCGGAGTTAATCGAGCGTGGTGGGTAAGTTGGTGCACCCCTGCAGGAAGAAAACATCTATCGATAGCCTGTCCTAAGGTAACTGACACTTGGAGTTGTATCCCGATCGATACAATTAGAACTGGATACTTGAGATGAGACATGGAGATGAGATTTGGATATGAGATGATAACTGGATAGTATGGCTCTGGGATTGCTTTCTCGTAGGGAGGCGAGAAAGGATCTCTGGCCGAGGTTGATAACACTTCTACTAATTTACTTTATGCTACTCTACTCCTTCCTGTTGTTGCAAGATGGTGGTTTCTAGAAGATGTTAGTCTTCGATAGGCTAGGCTTTCCCCTTCCCTTCTGGCATTGTGCAGTTTAGTCCACAGATACAACCCATTCCTTTGATACAGATGCATACTTAGTTTAGATCTGATGTAAGTCTTGCGAGTACTTTGGATGAGTACTCACGGTTGCTTTGCTACTTCTTTTCCTCCATACTCGATTGTTGCGACCAGATGACGGAGCCCAGGAGTCAGACGACGCCACTGACGACTACTACTACCCGGAGGATGCCTACTACTACGTGACGGCCGCTGACGACTTGGAGTAGTTAGGAGGCTCCCAGGCAGGAGGCCTTGCCTTTTCGATCATTGTTGCGTTTGTGCTAGCCTTCTTAAAGCAATGTTGTTTAACTCATGTCTGTACTCAGATATTGTTGCTTCCGCTGACTCTTGTGTATTCGAGCTTATGTATTCGAGCCCTCGAGGCACCTGGCTTGTAATATAAAGCTTGTATTATTTTAATTTGTGTCTAGAGTTGTGTTGTGATATCCTCCCGTGAGTCCTTGATCTTGATTGTACACATTTGCGTGTATGATTAGTGTATGATTGAATCGAGGGCGTCACAACATGCAACTATATGTGTGTCATAAAAGAATTGGAATTATTCAGGGTTCATTTGAACATTTTATATATTAAATTGGTTTTCTAGCCGTTTTAGGTGCACAATTCAAAATTAAACTACATGCACATGCTCCGCTGCACCAACATGGGTTGTAAAACCATATATGTGTCCATGGGTTTATGCTTATGTCCCCTACAAGAAATAGGGATGAAATTCGAACACCATGACACTGTGGCTCTCTGGCAAACGTCGACGTACTTGCTTTTGTAATTCTAGTAAATCCAAAATTTGTCCGAAATTCATGAAACCTGGCATGCTATCATGGAGCGGCATCGACATGCCGTGGTAAAAATGTGTTCCATTTGGGGCAGGTTTGGGTATAAGCTTCTCATAAACTAGAGCTTCTCACAACAAGTGTGATGATTTTGGTAGGGAACGTTTCACCTTTCCGGACGAAATGATATCCGTTGCTTCTTCTCGATTTCAAATTTTTTCCTAGGGTCAACATAGAACAACAGGAGTGTTGTGTCAATTTTTGGGATTTTTCGGGGTTCGCTTGGACATTTTTATAGATTAACTGAGTTTTCTATGCATTCATGGGCATAATTCAAATTTGAACTACAGGCACATGCTCTAATGCATATAAATTAGTTGAAAATTCAAATCTGTGTCCTTGGTTGCCTTCTTAGGTCCCATACAAGAAATGGGAATGAATGTCAAACACCCTGCCACTGTCACTCAACCGCAAACATTGAGATACTTGGTTTTTAAATTCTACTAAATCCAAAACTCGTCTGAAATTCATGAAACTTTGGATGCTATCATGCAGCGGCATCAACATGCCGTGGTTAATTTTTTGTCCCATTTGGGGCATGTTTGGGGATATGCTTCTCACAAACCAGAGCTTCTCACAACAAGTCTGAAGGTTTCGGTAGGGAACGTCCCACCTTTGGGGACAGAATGATATCCATTGCCTCTTATTGCTTTAAATTTTTTTCTCGTGTCAACATAGAACAACAGGAGTGTTGTGTCAATTTTTGGGATTTTTGGGGTTCATTTGGACATTTTTATGCATTAACTGAGTTTTCAATGCATTTATGTGCATAATTCAAATTTGAACTACACGCACATGCTGTAATGCATATAAATTGGTTGGAAATTCAAATATGTGTCCTTGGTTGCATGCTTAGGTCCCATGTAAGAAATGAGAATGGCTGTCAAACACCTTGCCACGGTCACCCGGCCGCAAACATTGAGATACCTGGTTTTTAGATTCTAGTAAATCCAAAGCTTGTCTAAAATTCATGAAACTCATGCTATCATGGAGCGGCATCAACATGTCGTGGTAAATTTTGTGTCCCATTTGGGGCAGGTTTGGGGATATGCTTCTCATAAACTAGAGCTTCTCACAACAAGCCTGATGGTTTCGGTAGGGAATGTCCCACCTTTGGGGACGAAACAATATCCATTGCCTCTTATTGCTTTCAAAAAAATTCTCGTGTCAACATAGAACAACATGATTGTTGTGTCAATTTTTGGGATTTTTGGAGTTCGTTTGGACATTTTTATGCATTAATTGAGTTTTCATTGCATTTATGTGCATAATTCAAATTTGAACTACATGCACATGCTCTAATGCATATAAATTGGTTGAAAATTCAAATATGTGTCCTTGGTTGCATGCTTAGGTTCCATGCAAGAAATGGGAATGAATGTCAAACACCCTGCCACGGTTACTCGGCCGCAAACATTGAGATACCTGGTTTTTAAATTCTAGTAAACCCAAAGCTCGTCTGAAATTCATGAAACTTGGCATGCTATCATGGAGCGGCATCAACATGCCGTGGTAAATTTTTTGTCCCATTTGAGGCAGGTTTGGGGATATGCTTCTCATAATCCAGTGCTTCTCACAACAAGCCTGATGATTTCGGTAAGGAACGTCCCACCTTTGGGGACGAAATGATATCCATTGCCTCTTATTGATTTCAAAAAATTTCTCGTGTCAACATAGAACAACAGGAGTGTTGTGTCAATTTTTGGGATTTTTCAGGGTTCGTTTGGACATTTTTATGCATTAATTGAGTTTTCAATGCATTTATGTGCATAATTCAAATTTGAACTACATGCACATGCTCTAATGCGTATAAATTGGTTGACAAATCAAATCTGTGTCCTTGGGTGCATGCTTAGGTCCCATGCAAGAAATGGGTATGAATTTCAAACACCAGGGCACCGTTGATTGCCCGCAAAACGTTGAGATACTTTGTTTTTAAATTCTAGTAAATCCAAAACTCGTCTGAAATTCATGAAACTTGGCATGCTTTCATGGAATGGCACCCGACATGCTGTGGTATTTTTCTTGTCCATTTTGAGAGAAGGCGCACTTGAATAACAGCAAACAAAGGCATTTTGAAAAAATAGCTGCCACTTTAATATCTCAAACAGTTGAATAATTTGAATTGTGTCCGTTCTGTTAACCATTCACGTGACACAATGTGTCTTCGTTTTAATGGCTATAGGAGGTGCCATGCGGACAACTACTTGACCTTGACTGAACGGGAGGCGTGCGAGCAGAGTCCAGTGTGCAGGCTGATCGAGAGGCGTGCAAGCTGTCCTCCAATGCGCAGGCTCACCGGGAAGCATGTGAGCTATACGCTGCACAGGCTCAGTGGGAAGCGAGCCCTTTGACTTCCATGGCCACCCACCTTCCTCTCTATTAATGGCGCCCGAGCCTCTATTTAATACAGGCGACCTTACCGTTCGCCTCCCATTCCCCTCCCTCCCGCAGACCTCCACCAATGCCATGGAGCAGAATGATCATCTACCAGTAGTCTTCAAGTTTGGTGAAGTCGACTTCGAGCCGGAGGAGATAGAAAATAAGGAGGAATGGGGCCTCATGGACATGGTCCAGAATGAGCTGGCCGCGGCGGTTGCTGCCCCCGCTACCATCCCAGCTCCCATCCCCGAGCCCGCGCCAGTGACCATCCCCATTGCATTGACGGGCTGGTCGCCGAGCACTATCGCAGAGCTAGAAGCCGCGGTCGTCAGCGAGTGATGACCCACAAGTATAGGGGATCTATCGTAGTCCTTTTGATAAGTAAGTGTGTCGAACCCAACGAGGAGCAGAAGGGAGTGATAAGCGGTTTCCAGCAAGGTATCCTCTGCAAGTACTGAAATAAGTGGTAACAGATAGTTTTGTGATAAGATAATTTGTAACGAGCAACAAGTAACAAAAGTAAATAAGGTGCAGCAAGGTGGACCAATCTTTTTGTAGCAAAGGACAAGCCTGGACAAACTCTTATAAGATGTAAATGAAGGAAATATGCCCTAGAGGCAATAATAAAGTTATTATTTATTTCCTTATTTCATGATAAATGTTTATTAATCGTGCTAGAATTGTATTAACCGGAAACATAATACATGTGTGAATACATAAACAAACAGAGTGTCACTAGTATGCCTCTACTTGACTAGCTCGTTAATCCAAGATGGTTATGTTTCCTAACCATAGACAAAGAGTTGTTATTTGATTAACGGGATTACATCATTAGGAGAATGATGTGATTGACATGACCCATTCCATTAGCTTAGCACCCGATCGTTTAGTATGTTGCTATTGCTTTCTTCATGACTTATACATGTTCCTATGACTATGAGATTATGCAACTCCCGTTTGCCGGAGGAACACTTTGTGTGCTACCAAACGTCACAACGTAACTGGGTGATTATAAAGGAGCTCTACAGGTGTCTCCAAAGGTACATGTTGGGTTGGCGTATTTCGAGATTAGGATTTGTCACTCTGATTGTCGGAGAGGTATCTCTGGGCCCTCTCGGTAATGCACATCACATAAGCCTTGCAAGCATTACAACTAATGAGTTTATGCATCCAGGTTCGTAGAATATGTGGGAGCCAATGACAAAGGGAACAACGTATGTTGTTATGCAGTCTGACCGATAAAGATCTTCGTAGAATATGTGGGAGCCAATATGAGCATCCAGGTTCTGCTATTGGTTATTGACCGGAGACGTGTCTCGGTCATGTCTACATTGTTCTCGAACCCGTAGGGTCCGCACGCTTAAGGTTTTGATGACAGTTATATTATGAGTTTATGCATTTTGATGTACCGAAGTTTGTTCGGAGTCCCGGATGAGATCACGGACATGACGAGGAGTCTCGAAATGGTCGAGACATAAAGATTGATATATTGGAAGCCTATATTTGGATATCGGAAGTGTTCCTGGTGAAATCGGGATTTTACCGGAGTACCGGGAGGTTACCGGAACCCCCTGGGAGGTATATGGGCCTTAGTGGGCTTTAGTGGAAGAGAGGAGAGGTGGCCAGGGCTAGGCCGCGCGCCCCTCCCCCTAGTCCGAATAGGACAAGGAGAGGGGGGCGGCGCCCCCCCTTCCTTCTCTCTCTCCTCTTTCCCCCTCCCGAATCCTATTCCAACTAGGAAAGGGGGGAATCCTACTCCCGATGGGAGTAGGACTCCTCCTGGCCGGCCGCACCTCCCCCTGCTCCTTTATATACGGGGGCAGGGGGCACCCCTAGACACACAAGTTGATCCACGTGATCATATTCTTAGCCGTGTGCGGTGCCCCCTTCCACCATAATCCTCGATAATATGTAGCGGTGCTTAGGCGAAGCCCTGCGACGGTAGTACATCAAGATCGTCACCATGCCGTCGTGCTGACGGAACTCTTCCCTGACAGTTTGCTGGATCGGAGTCCTGGGATCGTCATTGAGCTGAACGTGTGCTAGAACTCGGAGGTGTCGTAGTTTCGGTGCTTGATAGGTCGGGCCGTGAAGACGTACGACTACATCAACCGCGTTGTGCTAACGCTTCCGCTGTCGGTCTACAAGGGTACGTAGATCACACTCTCCCCTCTCGTTGCTATGCATCACCATGATCTTGCGTGTGCGTAGGATTTTTTTTGAAATTACTACGTTCCCCAACAGTGGTATCAGAGCCAGGTTTTATGTGTTGATGTTATATGCACGAGTAGAACACAAGTGAGTTGTGGGCGATATAAGTCATACTGCTTACCAGCATGTCATACTTTGGTTCGGCGGTATTGTTGGACGAAGCGGCCCGGACCGACATTACGCATACGCTTACGCGAGACCAGTTCTCCCGACGTGCTTTGCACAAAGGTGGCTAGCGGGTGACAGTTTCTCCAACTTTAGTTGAACCGAGTGTGGCTACGCCCGGTCCTTGCGAAGGTTAAAACAGCACCAACTTGACAAACTATCGTTGTGGTTTTGATGCGTAGGTAAGATTGGTTCTTGCTTAAGCCCGTAGCAGCCACGTAAAACTTGCAACAACAAAGTAGAGGACGTCTAACTTGTTTTTGCAGGGTATGTTGTGATGTGATATGGTCAAGACATGATGCTAAATTTTATTGTATGAGATGATCATGTTTTGTAACCGAGTTATCGGCAACTGGCAGGAGCCATATTGTTGTCGCTTTATTGTATGCAATGCAATCGTGTTGTAATGCTTTACTTTATCACTATGCGATAGTCGTGGAAGCATAAGATTGGCGAGACGACAACGATGCTACGATGGAGATCAAGGTGTCGCGCCAGTGACGCTGGTGATCACGACGGTGCTTCGAAGATGGAGATCACAAGCACAAGAGGATGATGGCCATATCATATCACTTATATTGATTGCATGTGATGTTTATCTTTTATGCATCTTATCTTGCTTTGATTGACGGTAGCATTATAAGATGATCTCTCACTAATTATCAAGAAGTGTTCTCCCTGAGTATGCACCGTTGCGAAAGTTCTTCGTGTTGAGACACCACGTGATGATTGGGTGTGATAGGCTCTACGTTCAAATACAACGGGTGCAAAACAGTTGCACACGCGGAATACTCAGGTTATACTTGACGAGCCAAGCATATACAGATATGGCCTCGGAACACGGAGACCGAAAGGTCGAGCATGAATCATATAGTAGATATGATCAACATAGCGATGTTCACCAATGAAACTACTCCATCTCACGTGATGATCGGACATGGTTTAGTTGATTTGGATCACGTAATCACTTAGAGGATTAGAGGGATGTCTATCTAAGTGGGAGTTCTTAAGTAATATGATTAATTGAACTTAAATTTATCATGAACTTAGTCCTGGTAGTATTTTGCAAATCATGTTGTAGATCAATAGCTCGCGTTGTTGCTTCCCTGTGTTTATTTTGATATGTTCCTAGAGAAAATTGTGTTGAAAGATGTTAGTAGCAATGATGCGGATTGGATCCGTGATCTGAGGTTTATCCTCATTGCTGCACAGAGGAATTATTGTTGGAAATATGCCCTAGAGGCAATAATAAAAGTGTTATTATTATATTTCTTTGTTCATGATAATAGTCTTTTATTCATGCTATAACTGTATTATCCGGAAATCGTAATACACGTGTGAATACATAGACCACAATATGTCCCTAGTGAGCCTCTAGTTGACTAGCTCGTTGTGATCAACAGATAGTCATGGTTTCCTGGCTATGGACATTGAATGTCGTTGATAACGGGATCACATCATTAGGAGAATGATGTGATGGACAAGACCCAATCCTAAGACTAGCACAAAAGATCGTGTAGTTCATTTGCTAGAGCTTTGCCAATGTCAAGTACCTCTTCCTTTGACCATGAGATCGTGTAACTCCTGGATACCGTAGGAGTGCTTTGGGTGTATCAAACGTCACAACGTAACTGGGTGACTATAAAGGTGCACTACAGGTATCTCCGAAAGTATCTATTGTTTTATGCGGATCGAGACTGGGATTTGTCACTCCGTGTAAACGGAGAGATATCTCTGGGCCCACTCGGTAGGACATCATCATATGCGCAATGTGACCAAGGAGTTGATCATGGGATGATGTGTTACGGAACGAGTAAAGTGACTTGCCGGTAACGAGATTGAACAAGGTATTGGATACCGACGATCGAATCTCGGGCAAGTAACATACCGATAGACAAAGGGAATTGAATACGGGATTGATTAAGTCCTTGACATCGTGGTTCATCCGATGAGATCATCGTGGAACATGTGGGAGCCGACATGGGTATCCAGATCCCGCTGTTGGTTATTGACCGGAGAATGTCTCGGTCATGTCTGCATGTCTCCCGAACCCGTAGGGTCTACACACTTAAGGTTCGATGACGCTAGGGTTATAAAGGAAGCTTGTATGTGGTTACCGAATGTTGTTCGGAGTCCCGGATGAGATCCCGGACGTCACGAGGAGTTCCGGAATGGTCCGGAGGTAAAGATTTATATATAGGAAGTCCTGTTTCGGCCATCGGGACAAGTTTCGGGGTCATCGGTATTGTACCGGGACCACCGGAAGGGTCCCGGGGGCCCACCGGGTGGGGCCACCTGGCCCGGGGGGCCACATGGGCTGTAGGGGGTGCGCCTTGGCCTACATGGGCCAAGGGCACCAGCCCCAAGAGGCCCATGCGCCTAGGGAACCCTAGAGGGAAGAGTCCTCAAGGGGGAAGGCACCTCCGAGGTGCCTTGGGGAGGATGGAGTCCTCCCCCCCTCTTGGCCGCACCCCAAAACCCATCTAGGGCTGGCCGCCGCCCCTAGGGGGTGGGAAAACCCTAAAGGGGGCGCAGCCCCCTTCCCCCCTATATATATTGAGGCATGAGGCTGCCCATAACACGCGATTTGATCTCTCGTTGGTGCAGCCCTGCCCCTCTCCCTCCTCCTCCTCTCCCATGGTGCTTGGCGAAGCCCTGCTGGATTGCCACGCTCCTCCACCACCACCACGCCGTTGTGCTGCTGTTGGATGGAGTCTTCCTCAACCTCTCCCTCTCTCCTTGCTGGATCAAGGCGTGGGAGACGTCACCGGGCTGTACGTGTATTGAACGCGGAGGTGCCGTGCGTTCGGCACTTGATCATCGGTGATCTGAATCACGACGAGTACGACTCCATCAACCCCGTTCACTTGAATGCTTCCGCTTAGCGATCTACAAGGGTATGTAGATGCACTCGCCTTTCTACTCGTTGCTGGTCTCTCCATAGATAGATCTTGGTGTTACGTAGGAAAATTTTGAATTTCTGCTACGTTCCCCAACAGTGGTATCAGAGCTAGGTCTATTGCGTAGATTCTTTGCACGAGTAGAACACAAAGTAGTTGTGGGCGTTGATGTTGTTCAACATGCTTACCTTTACTAGTCCAATCTTGTTTCGACGGTATTGTGGGATGAAGCGGCCCGGACCGACCTTACACGTACTCTTACGTGAGACAGGTTCCACCGATTGACATGCACTTGGTGCATAAGGTGGCTAGCGGGTGCCAGTCTCTCCCACTTTAGTCGGAACGGATTCGATGAAAAGGGTCCTTATGAAGGGTAAATAGCAATTGGCATATCACGTTGTGGTCTTGCGTAGGTAAGAAACGTTCTTGCTAGAAACCCATAGCAGCCACGTAAAACATGCAACAACAATTAGAGGACGTCTAACTTGTTTTTGCAGGGTATGCTTTGTGATGTGATATGGCCAGAAGAATGTGATGAATGATATGTGATGTATGAGATTGATCATGTTCTTGTAATAGGATTCACGACTTGCATGTCGATGAGTATGACAACCGGCAGGAGCCATAGGAGTTGTCTTTATTTTTTTGTATGACCTGCGTGTCATTGAAGAACGCCATGTAACTTACTTTACTTTATTGCTAAACGCGTTAGCCATAGAAGTAGAAGTAGTCGTTGGCGTGACAACTTCATGAAGACACGATGATGGAGATCATGATGATGGAGATCATGGTGTCATGCCGGTGACGATGATGATCATGGAGCCCCGAAGATGAAGATCAAAAGGAGCAAAATGATATTGGCCATATCATGTCACTATTTGATTGCATGTGATGTTTATCATGTTTATGCATCTTGTTTACTTAGGACGACGGTAGTAAATAAGATGATCCCTTACAAAATTTCAAGAAGTGTTCTCCCTTAACTGTGCACCGTTGCTACAGTTCGTCGCTTCTAAGCACCACATGATGATCGGGTGTGATGGATTCTTACGTTCACATACAACGGGTGTAAGACAGTTTTACACAGCGAAAACACTTAGGGTTAACTTGACGAGCCTAGCATGTGCAGACATGGCCTCGGAACACGGAGACCGAAAGGTCGAGCATGAGTCGTATAGTAGATACGATCAACATGAAGATGTTCACCGATGATGACTAGTCCGTCTCACGTGATGATCGGACACGGCCTAGTTGACTCGGATCATGTGATCACTTAGATGACCAGAGGGATGTCTATCTGAGTGGGAGTTCATAAGATGAACTTAATTATCCTGAACATAGTCAAAAGACCTTTTGCAAATTATGTCGTAGCTCGCGCTTTAGTTCTACTGTTTTAGATATGTTCCTAGAGAAAATATAGTTGAAAGTTGATAGTAGCAATTATGCGGACAGTAGAAAGCTTATGTCCTTAATGCACCGCTCAGTCTGTTGAACCCCAAACGTCGTCTGTGGATGTTGCGAACATCGGACATACACGTTTTGATAACTACGTGATAGTTCAGTTAAACGGTTTAGAATTGAGGCACCAAAGATGTTTTTGAAACATCGCGAAACATATGAGATGTTTTGAGGGCTGAAATTCGGATTTCAGGCTCGTGCCCACGTCAAGAGGTATGAGACCTCCGACAATTTTCTTAGCCTACAAACTAAGGGAGAAAAGCTCAATCGTTGAGCTTGTGCTCAGATTGTCTGAGTGCAACAATCACTTGAATCGAGTGGGAGTTGATCTTCCAGATGAGATAGTGATGTTTCTCCAAAGTCATTGCCACCAAGCTGCTAGAGCTTCGTGATGAACTATAACATATCAGGGATAGATATGATGATCCTTGAGGTATTCGTGATGTTTGACACCGTGAAAGTAGAAATCAAGAAGGAGCATCAATTGTTGATGGTTGATGAAACCACTAGTTTCAAGAAGGGCAAGGGCAAGAAGGGATACTTCATGAAACGGCAAATCAGCTGCTGCTCTAGTGAAGAAACCCAAGGTTGAAACCAAACCCGAGACTAAGTGCTTCTGTAATAAGGGAAACAGTCACTAGAGCAGAATTACCCTAGATACTTGGTAGATGAGAAGGCTGGCAAGGTCGATAGAAGTATATTGGATATACATTATGTTAATGTGTACTTTACTAGTACTCCTAGTAGCACCAGGGTATTAGATACCGGTTCGGTTGCTAAGTGTTAGTAACTCGAAATAAAAGCTACGAAATGAACGGAGACTAGCTAAAGGAGAGCTAATGATATATGTTGGAAGTGTTTCCAAGTTTGATGTGATCAAACATCGCACGCTCCCTCTACCATCAAGATTAGTATTAAACCTGAATAAGTGCTCTTGCACCTATAGGAATGGTTTATTGAATCTTGATCGTAGTGATACACATTTTCATGCCAAAAGATATAAGATAGTAATGATAGTACCACTTACTTGTGGCACTGCCATGTAAGTCATAATGGTATAAAACGCATGAAGAAGCTCCATGTTGATGGATCTTTGGACTCACTCGTTTTTGAAAAGTTTGAGACATGCGAACCATGTCTATTGGTGTATATGCATGAAGAAACTCCATGCAAATGGATCGTTCGGACTCACTTGATTTTGAATCACTTGAGATATGCAAATCATACCACATAGGCAAGATGACTGAAAAGCCTCGGTTTCAATAAGATGGAACAAGATAGCAACTTGTTGGAAGTAACACATTTTGATGTGTGCAGTCCAATAATTGCTGAGGCATGCAGTGAATATCGTTATGTTCTTACTTCACAGATGATTCGAGTAGATGTTGAGAATATTTACTTGATGAAACACAAGTCTGAATTATTGAATGGTTCAAGTAATTTTCAGAGTGAAGTTTAAGATCTTCGTGACAAGATGATAGAATGTCTATGATATGATCATAGAGATGAATATCTGAGTTACGAGTTTTTGGCACACAATTAAGACATTGTGGAAATTGTTTCGCAATTAATACCGCCTGGAACACCATAGTGTGATGGTGTGTCCGAACATCATAGTTGCACCCTATTGGATATGGTGCGTACCATGATGTCTCTTATCGAATTACCACTATCGTTCATGGGTTAGGCATTAGAGACAACCACATTCACTTTAAATAGGGCACCACGTAATTCCGATGAGATGACACTGTATGAATTATGGTTTAGAGAAACCTAAGTTGTCGTTTCTTAAAAGTTTGGGGCTGCGGCGCTTATATGAAAAAGTTTCAGGTTGATAAGCTCGAACCCAAAGCGGATAAAATGCATCTTCATAGGAAACCCAAAACAGTTGGGTATACCTCCTAATTCAGATCCGATAGCAATATGGATTGTTTCTTGAATCGGGTCCTTTCTCGAGGAAAGGTTTCTCTCGAAAGAGTTGAGTGGGAGGATGGTGGAGACTTGATGAGGTTATTGAACCGTCTCTTCAACTAGTGTGTGGCAGGGCACAGGAAGTTGTTCCTGTGGCACCTACACCAATTGAAGTGGAAGCTTATGATATTGATCATGAAACTTCGGATCAAGTCACTACCAAACCTCGTAGGACGACAAGGACACGTACTACTTCGGAGTGGTAAGGTGATCCTGTCTTGAAGGTCATGTTGCTAGACAACAATGAACCTACGAGCTATGGAGAAGCGATGGTGGGCCCGAATTCCGACAAATGGTTAGAAGCCATAAAATCCGAGAACGGATCCATGGACTTTGGCGGACTTGATCGGCAAGCCATTAAGATAAATGGATCTTTAAGAAGAAGACGGACGTGGATGGTAATGTCACCGTCCATGAAGCTCGACTTGTGGCGAAAAGTTTTTCACAAGTTCAAGGAGTTGACTACGATGAGATTTTCTCACTCGTAGCGATGCTTAAAGTCCGTCGGAATCATGTTAGCATTAGCTGCATTTATGAAATCTGGCAGATGGATGTCAAGACAAGTTTCCTTACTAGTTTTCGTAAGGAAAGGTTGTATGCAATACAATCAGAAAAGTTTTGTCAATCCTGAGGATGCTAAAAGGTATGCTACCTCCAGCGATCCTACTAAGGACTGGAGTAAGCATCTCGGAGTTGGAATGTATGCTTTGATGATGATCAAAGATTTTGGGTTTGTACAAAGTTTATGAGAAACTTGTATTTCCAAAGAAGTGAGTGGGAGCACTATAGAATTTCTGATGAGTATATGTTGTTGACATATTGTTGATCAGAAATGACGTAGAATTTCTGGAAAGCATATAGGGTTATTTTGAAAGTGTTTTTCAATGGAAAGCCTGGATTAAGCTGCTTGAGCATTGAGCATCAAGATCTATAAGGATAGATCAAAACGCTTAATGGTACTTTCAAATGAGCACATACCTTGACATGATCTTGAAGGTGTTCAAGATGGACCAGTCAAAGAAGGAGTTCTTGCCTGAGTAGTAAGGTACGAAGTTAAGACTTAAAGCTCGACCACGGCAGAATAGAGAGAAAGGACGAAGGTCGTCCCCTATGCTTAAGACGTAGGCTCTTCAGTATGCTATGCTGTGTACCGCACCTGAAGTGTGCCTTGCCATGAGTCAGTCAAGGGGTACAAGAGTGATCCAAGAATGGATCACAGGACAGCGGTCAAAGTTATCCTTAGAAATTAGTGGACTAAGGAATTTTTCTCGATTATGGAGGTGGTAAAAGAGTTCGTCGTAAAGGGTTACGTCGATGCAAGCTTGACACCTATCCAGATAGCTCTGAGTAGAGATACCGGATACATATAATGGAGCAACAATTTAGAATAGCTCCAAGTAGAACAGTTATTTGGATTAGCTCCAAATAAAGCGTGGTAGCTGCATCTAGGAGATGACATAGAGATTTGTAAAACACACACGGATCTGAAAGGTTCAGACCCGTTGACTAAAACCTCTCTCACAAGCAACATGATCAAACATAAAACTCATTGAGTGTTAATCACATAGTGATGTGAACTAGACTACTGACTCTAGTAAACTCTTGGGTATTAGTCACATGGCGATGTGACCTGTGAGTGTTAATCACATGGCGATGTGAACTAGATTATTGAATCTAGTGCAAGTGGGAGACTGTTGGAAATATGCCCTAGAGGCAATAATAAAAGTGTTATTATTATATTTCTTTGTTCATGATAATAGTCTTTTATTCATGCTATAACTGTATTATCCGGAAATCATAATACACGTGTGAATACATAGACCACAATATGTCCCTAGTGAGCCTCTAGTTGACTAGCTCGTTGTGATCAACAGATAGTCATGGTTTCCTGGCTATGGACATTGAATGTCGTTGATAACGGGATCACATCATTAGGAGAATGATGTGATGGACAAGACCCAATCCTAAGACTAGCACAAAAGATCGTGTAGTTCATTTGCTAGAGCTTTGCCAATGTCAAGTATCTCTTCCTTTGACCATGAGATCGTGTAACTCCTGGATACCGTAGGAGTGCTTTGGGTGTATCAAACGTCACAACGTAACTGGGTGACTATAAAGGTGCACTACAGGTATCTCCGAAAGTATCTATTGTTTTATGCGGATCGAGACTGGGATTTGTCACTCCGTGTAAACGGAGAGGTATCTCTGGGCCCACTCGGTAGGACATCATCATATGCGCAATGTGACCAAGGAGTTGATCATGGGATGATGTGTTACGGAACGAGTAAAGTGACTTGCCGGTAACGAGATTGAACAAGGTATTGGATACCGACGATCGAATCTCGGGCAAGTAACATACCGATAGACAAAGGGAATTGAATACAGGATTGATTAAGTCCTTGACATCGTGGTTCATCCAATGAGATCATCGTGGAACATGTGGGAGCCGACATGGGTATCCAGATCCCGCTGTTGGTTATTGACCGGAGAACGTCTCGGTCATGTCTGCATGTCTCCCGAACCCGTAGGGTCTACACACTTAAGGTTCGATGACGCTAGGGTTATAAAGGAAGCTTGTATGTGGTTACCGAATGTTGTTCGGAGTCCCGGATGAGATCCCGGACGTCACGAGGAGTTCCGGAATGGTCCGGAGGTAAATATTTATATATAGGAAGTCCTGTTTCGGCCATCGGGACAAGTTTCGGGGTCATCGGTATTGTACCGGGACCACCGGAAGGGTCCCGGGGGCCCACCGGGTGGGGCCACCTGGCCCGGGGGGCCACATGGGCTGTAGGGGGTGCGCCTTGGCCTACATGGGCCAAGGGCACCAGCCCCAAGAGGCCCATGCGCCTAGGGAACCCTAGGGGGAAGAGTCCTCAAGGGGGAAGGCACCTCCGAGGTGCCTTGGGGAGGATGGAGTCCTCCCCCCCTCTTGGCCGCACCCCAAAACCCATCTAGGGCTGGCCGCCGCCCCTAGGGGGTGGGAAAACCCTAAAGGGGGCGCAGCCCCCTTCCCCCCTATATATATTGAGGCATGAGGCTGCCCATAACACGCGATTTGATCTCTCGTTGGTGCAGCCCTGCCCCTCTCCCTCCTCCTCCTCTCCCATGGTGCTTGGCGAAGCCCTGCTGGATTGCCACGCTCCTCCACCACCACCACGCCGTTGTGCTTCTGTTGGATGGAGTCTTCCTGAACCTCTCCCTCTCTCCTTGCTGGATCAAGGCGTGGGAGACGTCACCGGGCTGTACGTGTGTTGAACGCGGAGGTGCCGTGCGTTCGGCACTTGATCATCGGTGATCTGAATCACGACGAGTACGACTCCATCAACCCCGTTCACTTGAACGCTTTCGCTTAGCGATCTACAAGGGTATGTAGATGCACTCTCCTTTCTACTCGTTGCTGGTCTCTCCATAGATAGATCTTGGTGTTACGTAGGAAAATTTTGAATTTCTGCTACGTTCCCCAACAATTATGTCCTTGATGCACCGCTAGGTGACAGACCTATTGCAGGAGCAGATGCAGACGTTATGGACGTTTGGCTAGCTAAATATGATGACTACTTGATAGTTTAGTGCACCATGCTTAACGGCTTAGAATCGGGACTTCAAAGACATTTTGAACGTCATGGACCATATGAGATGTTCCAGGAGTTGAAGTTAATATTTCAAGCAAATACCCGAGTTGAGAGATATGAAGTCTCCAACAAGTTCTATAGCTAAAAGATGGAGGAGAATCACTCAACTAGTGAGCATGTGCTCAGATTGTCTGGGTACTACAATCGCTTGAATCAAGTGGGAGTTAATCTTCCAGATAAGATAGTGATTGACAGAATTCTTTAGTCACCATCACCAAGTTAGTAGAACTTCGTGATGAATTATAGTATGCAAGGGATGACGAAGACGAATCCCGAGATTTTCATGATGATGAAATCAATGAAGGTAGAAATCAAGAAAGAGCATCAAGTGTTGATGGTTGACAAGATCACTAGTTTCAAGAAAAGGGCAAAGGGAAAAAGGGGAACTTCAAGAAAAACAGCAAGCAAGTTGCTGCTCAAGTGAAGAAGCCCAAGTCTGGTCCTAAGCCTGAGACTAAGTGCTTCTACTGCAAAGGGACTGGTCACTAGAAGCGGAACTACCCCAAGTGATTGGCGGATAAGAAGGATGGCAAAGTGAACATAAGTATATTTGATATACATGTTATTGATGTGTACTTTACTAGTGTTTATAGCAACCCCTCAGTATTTGATACTAGTTCAGTTGCTAAGAGTAGTAACTCGAAACGGGAGTTGCAGAATGAACAGAGACTAGTTAAGGGTGAAGTGACGATGTGTGTTGGAAGTGGTTCCAAGATTGATATGATCATCATCGCACACTCCCTATACTTTCGGGATTAGTGTTGAACCTAAATAAGTGTTATTTGGTGTTTGCGTTCAGCATAAATATGATTTGATCATGTTTATTGCAATACGGTTATTCATTTAAGTAAGAGAATAAATTGTTGTTCTGTTTACATGAATAAAACCTTATATGGTTACACACCCAATGAAAATGGTTCGTTGGATCTCGATCGTAGTGATACACATATTCATGATAGTGAAGCCAAAAGATGCAAAGTTAATAATGATAGTGCAACTTATTTGTGGCACTGCCGTTTAGGTCATATTGGTGTAAAGTGCATGAAGAAACTCCATGCTGATGGGCTTTTGGAATCACTTGATTATGAATTAGTTGATGCTTGCGAACCATGCCTCATGGGCAAGATGACTAAGACCCCGTTCTCCGGAACAATGGAGCGAGCGACAGATTTGTTGGAAATCATACATACTGATGTATGTGGTCCGATGAATATTAAGGCTTGTGGCAGGTATCATTATTTTCTGATCTTCATAGATGATTTGAGTAGATATGGGTATATCTACTTAATGAAACACAAGTCTGAAACAGTTGAAAAAATTCAAAGAATTTCAGAGTGAAGTGGAGAATCATCGTAAAAAAAATGAAAGTTTCTACGATATGATCGTAGAAGTAAAATATTTAAGTTACGAGTTTGGCCTTCAGTTAAAGACAATGTGAAATAGTTTCACTACTCACGCCACCTGGAACACCACAGCTTAATGGTGTGTCCGAACGTCATAACCGTACTTTATTAGATATGGTGCGATCTATGATGTCTCTTACCGATCTACCACTATCGTTTTGGGGCTATGCATTAGAGACAACTGCATTCACGTAAAATAGGGCACCATCTAAGTCCGTTGAGAAAACACAATCTGAACTGTGGTTTGGCAAGAAACCAAAGTTGTCGTTTCTGAAAGTTTGGGGTTGCGATGCTTATGTGAAAAAGCTTCAACCTGATAAGCTCGAACCCAAATCGGAGAAATGTGTCTTCACAGGATATCCAAAGGAAACTATTGGATACACCTTCTATCACAGATCCGAAGGCAAAACTTTTGTTGCTAAATTCGGAAACTTTCTAGAGAAGGAGTTTCTCTCAAAAGAAGTGAGTGGGAGGAAGGTAGAACTTGATGAGGTAACTGTACCTGATCCCTTATTGGAAAGTAGTTCATCACAGAAATCTGTTCCTGTGACTACTACACCAATTAGTGAGGAAGCTAATGATGATGATCATGTAACTTCAGATCAAGTTACTACCAAATCTCGGAGGTAAACCAGAGTGGTACGGTAATCCTGTTCTGGAAGTCATGTTACTAGACCATGATGAACTTGCGAACTATGAGGAAGCAATGATGAGCCCAGATTCCGCGAAATGGTTTGAGGCCATGAAATCTGAGATATGATCCATGTATGAGAACAAAGTATGGACTTTGATGGATTTGCCCGATGATCGGCAAGCCATAGAAAATAAATGGATCTTCAAGAGGAAGATGGATGCTGATAGTAGTGTTACTATCTACAAAGCTAGAATTGTCGCAAAAGGTTTTCGACAAGTTCAAGGTGTTGACTACGATGAGATTTTCTCACTCGTATCTATGCTTAAGTCTGTCCGAATCATGTTAGCAATTGCCGCATTTTATGAAATCTGGCAAATGGATAAACAAAACTGCATTCCTTAATGGATTTACTAAAGAAGAGTTGTATACGATGCAACTAGAAGGTTTTGTCGATCCTAAAGGTGTTAACTAAATATGCAAGCTCCAGCGATCCATCTATGGACTGGTGCAAGAATCTCGGAGTTGGAATATATGCTTTGATAAGTTGATCAAAGCATATAGTTTTATACAGACTTGCGGTGAAGCCTGTATTTACAAGAAAGTGAGTGGGAGCACTACATCATTTCTGATAAGTATATGTGAACGACATATTGGTCATCGGAAATAATGTATAATTTTCTGGAAAGCATAAAGGAATATTTGAAAGGAGTTTTTCAAAGAAAGACCTCGGTGAAGCTGCTTACATATTGAGCAGCAAGATCTATAGAGATAGATCAAGACGCTTGATAAGTTTTTTCAATGAGTACATACCTTGACAAGATTTTGAAGTAGTTCAAAATGGAACAGTCAAAGAAAAGAGTGCTTGGCTGTGTTACAAGGTGTGAAATTGAGTAAGACTCAAAGCCCGACCACGGCAGAAGATAGAAAGAGAATGAAAATCATTCCCTATGCCTCAACCATAGGTTCTATAAAATATGCCATGCTGTGTACCAGATCTATTGTATACCCTACACTGATTTTGGCAAGGGAGTACAATATTGATCTAGGAGTAGATCACTGGACAGCGTTCAAAATTATCCTTAGTGGAATAAGGATATATTTCTCGATTATGGACATGACAAAAAGGTTCGTCATAAAGGGTTACGTCGATGCAAATTTTGACACTGATCTAGATGACTCTAAGTCTCAATCTGGATACATATTGAAAGTGGGAGCAATTAGCTATAGTAGCTCCGTGCAGAGCATTGTTGACATAGAAATTTGCAAAATACATACGGATCTGAATATAGCAGACCCGTTGACTAAACTTCTCTCACAGGCAAAACATGATCACACCTTAGTACTCTTTGGGTGTTAATCACATAGCGATGTGAACTAGATTATTGACTCTAGTAAACCCTTTGAGTGTTGGTCACATAATGATGTGAACTATTGGTGCTAAATCACATGGCAATGTGAACTAGATTATTGACTCTAGTGCAAGTGGGAGACTGAAGGAAATATGCCCTAGAGGCAATAATAAAGTTATTATTTATTTCCTTATTTCATGATAAATGTTTATTATTCATGCTAGAATTGTATTAACCGGAAACATAATACATATGTGAATACATAGACAAACAGAGTGTCACTAGTATGCCTCCACTTGACTAGCTCGTTAATCAAAGATGGTTATGTTTCCTAACCATAGACAAAGAGTTGTTATTTGATTAACGGGATCACATCATTAGGAGAATGATGTGATTGACATGACCCATTCCATTAGCTTAGCACCCGATCGTTTAGTATGTTGCTATTGCTTTCTTCATGACTTATACATGTTCCTATGACTATGAGATTATGCAACTCCCGTTTGCCGGAGGAACACTTTGTGTGCTACCAAACGTCACAACGTAACTGGGTGATTATAAAGGAGCTCTACAGGTGTCTCCAAAGGTACATGTTGGGTTGGCGTATTTCGAGATTAGGATTTGTCACTCCGATTGTCAGAGAGGTATCTCTGGGCCCTCTCGGTAATGCAGATCACATAAGCCTTGCAAGCATTACAACTAATGAGTTACTTGCAAGATGATGTATTACGAAACGAGTAAAGAGACTTGCCGGTAACGAGATTGAACTAGGTATTGAGATACCGACGATCGAATCTCGGGCAAGTAACATACCGATGACAAAGGGAACAATGTATGTTGTTATGCGGTCTGACCGATAAAGATCTTCGTAGAATATGTGGGAGCCAATATGAGCATCCAAGTTCCGCTATTGGTTATTGACCGGAGAAGTGTCTCGGTCATGTCTACATTGTTCTCGAACCCGTAGGGTCCGCACGCTTAAGGTTTTGATGACAGTTATATTATGAGTTTATGCATTTTGGTGTACCGAAGTTTGTTCGGAGTCCCGGATGTGATCACGGACATGACGAAGAGTCTCGAAATGGTCGAGACATAAAGATTGATATATTGGAAGCCTATATTTGGATATCGGAAGTGTTCCGAGTGAAATCGGGATTTTACCGGAGTACCGGGAGGTTACCGGAACCCCCCGGGAGGTATATGGGCCTTAGTGGGCTTTAGTGGAAGAGAGGAGAGGTGGCCAGGGCTGGGCCACGCGCCCCTCCCCCCTAGTACGAATAGGACAAGGAGAGGGGGGCGGCGCCCCCCCTTCCTTCTCTCTCTCCTCTTTCCCCCTCCCGAATCCTATTCCAACTAGGAAAGGGGGGAATCCTACTCCCGGTGGGAGTAGGACTCCTCCTGGCCGGCCGCACCTCCCCCTGCTCCTTTATATACGGGGGCAGGGGGCACCCCTAGACACACAAGTTGATCCACGTGATCATATTCTTAGCCGTGTGCGGTGCCCCCTTCCACCATAATCCTCGATAATATTGTAGCGGTGCTTAGGCGAAGCCCTGCGACGGTAGTACATCAAGATCGTCACCACGCCGTCGTGCTGACGGAACTCTTCCCCGACACTTTGCTGGATCGGAGTCCGGGGATCGTCATCGAGCTAAACGTGTGCTAGAACTCGGAGGTGCCGTAGTTTCGGTGCTTGATCGGTCGGGCCGTGAAGACGTACGACTACATCAACCGCGTTGTGCTAACGCTTCCGCTGTCGGTCTACAAGGGTATGTAGATCACACTCTCCCCTCTCATTGCTATGCATCACCATGATCTTGCATGTGCGTAGGATTTTTTTTGAAATTAGTATGTTCCCCAACAGTAAAGCGCTCCCGAGGACGCATGGGAATATCGTCAAGCTAGTTTTCATCACGTTCATATGATTCGCGTTCGGTACTTTGATAATTTGGTATGTGGGTGGACCGGTGCTTGGGTGCTGCCCTTACTTGGACAAGCATCCCACTTATGATTAACCTCTATTGCAAGCATCCGCAACTACAACAAAAGTATTAAGGTAAACCTAACCATAACATGAAACATATGGATCCAAATCAGCCCCTTACGAAGCAACGCATAAACTAGGGTTTAAGCTTCTGTCACTCTAGCAACCCATCATCTACTTATTACTTCCCAATGCCTTCCTCTAGGCCCAAATAATGGTGAAGTGTTGTAGTCGACGTTCACATAACACCACTAGAGGAGAGCCAACATACATCTCATCAAAATATCAAACGAATACCAAATTCACATGACTACTAATAGCAAGACTTCTCCCATGTCCTCAGGAACAAAAGTAACTAATCACAAAGCATAAACATGTTCATAATCAGAGGGGTATTAATATGCATATATGATCTGAACATAAGATCTTCCACCAAATAAACCAACTAGCATCAACTACAAGGAGTAATTAACACTACTAGCAACCTACTAGCACCAATTCCAGACTTGGAGAGAAGAATTGGATACAAGAGATGAACTAGGGTTTTGAGATGAGATGGTGCTGATGAAGATGTTGATGGAGATTGCCCTCTCCCAAATGAGAGGAGCGTTGGTGATGACGATGGCGATGATTTCCCCCTCCGGGAGGGAAGTTTCCTCAGCAGAACAGCTCCGCCAGAGCCCTAGATTGGTTCCGCCAAGGTTCCGTCTCGTGGCGGCGGAGTTTCGTCCGAGAAGATGGATTATGATTTTTTTTCCCATCGAAAGAATCCATATAGCAGAAGATGGCCACCGGAGGGCCACCAGGGGGCCCACGAGGTAGGGGGGCGCGCCCTAGGGGGGTAGGGCGCGCCCCCCACCCTCGTGGGCAGGGTGTGGCCCCCTGGTGAAGTTCTTTCTCTCAGTATTTTTTATATATTTGGAAAACATCTTCCGTGAAGTTTCAGGACTTTTGGAGCTGTGCAGAATAGGTCTCTAATATTTGCTCCTTTTCCAGCCCAGAATCCCAGCTGCCGGCATTCTCCCTCTTTATGTAAACCTTGTAAAATAAGAGAGAATAGGCATAAGTATTGTGACATAATTTGTAATAACAGCCCATAATGCAATAAATATTGATATAAAAGCATGATGCAAAATGGACGTATCAACTCCCCCAAGCTTAGACCTCGCTTGTCCTCAAGCGAAAAGTCGAAATCGAAAAATATGTCCACATGTTTAAAGATAGAGGTGTTGATAAAAATAAAATACGGACATGAGGGCATCATGATCATTCTTAGAACAACAACTTATATAATTCTTGTCATACTAATGCTAGAGTAATAATTCAATCACAATATCAAGTATGAATCGTAAACTTCATTGAAAACTAACAAACTACAATCTCAGTCATTGAAGCAATTGCAATTTATCATAACATAGGAAAGCGTCAATGTATAAGAGCTTTTCAGCAAGTCCACATACTCAACTATCATATAATCTTTCACAATTGCTGACACTCACACAATACTTAAGGGTATGGAGTTTTAATCGGACACAAAGAAAGATATGGGCTTATAGTTTTGCCTCCCAATGTTTTACCTCAAGGGTAATGTCAACAGTAATAATTCATGAAAACTCACATCCAATTAGCCATATATACCATGATCTTTCCAACATGTTGTGCTTGCCAAAGGATAAAGTGTAAAAAGGAAGGGTGAAAATCACCATGACTCTTATGCAATGTAGGAGATAAAAGCAAAAGATAGGCCCTTTGCAGAGGGAAGCTAGCAGAGGTTGTCATGCGCTTTTATGGTTGGATGCACAAAATCTTAATGCGAAAGAAAAACACTTTATATTGCCCCTTGTGATATGGACCTTTATTATGCAGTCTGTCGCTTTTATTACTTCCATATCACACGATCGTATAAAGCTTATTTCCTCCACACCAATCAATCATACATATTTAGAGAGAAATATTTATTGCTTGCACCGACGACAACTTACTTGATGGATCTTACTCAATCCATAGGTAGATATGATGGACTCTTATGGCAAGACTGGTTTAAGGGTATTTGGAAGCACATGTAGTATCTCTACTTGGTGCAATGAATTTGGCTAGCATGAGGGATAAAGGCAAGCTCATCATGATGGAAGATCCAAGACAATATAATTTATCTCAGATGTAAGAAAACATAACCCATTATGTTGTCTTCCTTGTCCAATGTCAACCTTTTAGCATGTCATATTTTAATGAGTGCTCACAATCATAAAAGATGTCCAAGATAGTATATTTATATGTGAATACCTCTCTTTCTTTATTACTTCCTATTAATTGCAACGATGACCAAAACTGTGTTTGTCAACCCTCAACAGCTTTTATTCATCATACTCTTTCTATGTGAGCTCATTACTCTCCATAAGACTCACATGATCTCTTTGTTTCTTTTTATTTCTTTCTCTTTTTTTTTATTCACTTAGGATCATGGCAAAATAATCAAGCCCTTGACTCAACACTAATCTTTATTATATGGCTCGCGGACTTGATTACCTAGAAGGATAATAAAGCAAAACTCACAACTAGATCACACTAAGAACTTTTATTCTACTAGATCAAGATGTTACCAAAAGGATCGAACTAAGAAAAATGGTAAAGATAAAAGTGATGGTGATACGATACCGGGGCACTCCCCCAAGCTTGGTAGCTGCCAAGTGGAGTGCCCATATCCATGTGATTATGTCTCTCTTTTCGGGGATGGTGATGTGATATTCTTGGCGATGATGCCCCTCAAGATACGGTTCTCCTCCTCAAGCTTGTTGACTTGCTGTTTGAGGTCCATTATTTCCTTTCAGAGTTTTCCTGTAATAGCCAAAGCTCCCTGCACCGAAGGGTGCTGCATAGCCGCGGGAGAACCAGTGACACTCTTTTTCATATTCTCATAAGAAAGAAATCTAACATTGGAAGGGATAACCGAGATTGGAATAGCCGAGCTATGCAGTTCTCCCATTGTGAATCCAGCTTGGAGGCGGGAAGTGACTTCTTGATCCTCTTCCATGGCATCTATCCTCTTCAAATCAGCCTCCATCTCTTCCTCCGTTGCTGGCCCAAAGGGGTCAACATGATTGTTTCTCGTTGATCTCGGTGCCGGATGAGACACCCGGCTCTCCCCGACTGACTCTTGTGAAGACATCCTGCTCTAATCTGCAGCAGCAAAAGCTCGAAACACAAACAGGAGATAATTGCGTGATACGGGAGTCAAAACCTCCGGGAGATTATATAATGAATTTTTACCGACCAAAATACGTGTCGTGTACGAAAACGGAGTCCGGAGAGCACACGAGGTGCCCATGAGGTAGGGAGCGCGCCCAGTAGGGTAGGGCACGCCCTCCACCCTCGTGGAGCCCTCACGTCCTTCCTGGATTGCTGCTTATTTTTCTAATTTTCTAAATATTCCAAAACGGAGAAATATTGCCTTAAAAATGGTTTTGGAGTCGGTTTACTTACCGTACCACATACCTATTCCTTTTCGGAGTCTGAAACGTTCCGGAAAGTGTCCCTTATGTATTCCTCCGAGGTTACGGTTTCAATAACATTGGTTTCAACATTTATGGGATTACCTGAGATATAGTGTTTGCTTCTTTGACCGTTCACCACCTTCGGATTTGTGCCTTCGAAGTTGTTGATTTTTATGGCACCGGAATGGTAGACCTCCTCGATAACATAAGGACCTTCCCATTTAGAGAGAAGTTTTCCTGCAAAAAATCTTAAACGAGAGTTGTATAGCAATACATAATCACCTACATTAAACTCACGCTTTTGTATCCTTTTGTCATGCCATCTTTTAAATTTTTCTTTAAACAACTTGGCATTTTCATAGGCTTGGGTTCTCCATTCATCAAGTGAGCTAATATCAAATAACCTCTTCTCACCGGCAAGTTTAAAATCATAATTAAGTTCTTTAATAGCCCAATAAGCCTTGTGTTCTAGTTCGAGAGGTAAGTGACATGCTTTTCCATAAACCATTTTATACGGAGACATACCCATAGGATTTTTATATACAGTTCTATAGGCCCATAATGCATCATCAAGTTTCTTGGACCAATTCTTTCTAGACCTATTAACAGTCTTTTACAAAATTAATTTGAGTTCTCTATTACTCAATTCTACTTGACCACTAGACTGAGGGTGATAAGGAGATGCAATTCTATGATTAACATCATATTTAGCAAGCATTTTACGAAAAGCACCATGAATAAAATGTGAACCACCATCAGTCATTAAATATCTAGGGAATCCAAATCTTGGAAAAATAACTTCTTTAAGCATTTTAATAGAAGTGTTATGATTAGCACTACTAGTTGGAATAGCTTCTACCCACTTAGTAATGTAATCAACAGCAACTAAAATATGTGTATAACCATTAGAGGAAGGAAAAGGTCCCATATAGTCAAAGCCCCAAACATCAAATGGTTCAATAACAAGTGAATAATTCATAGGCATTTCTTGACGTCTACTAATATTACCAATTCTTTGACATTCATCACAAGATAAGACAAACTTACGGGCATCCTTGAAGAGAGTAGGCCAATAAAAACCAGATTGCAGTACCTTATGTGCAGTTCTGTCTCCAGCATGGTGTCCTCCATAAGCTTCGGAGTGACACTTGCGTAGGATCTGTTCCTGTTCATGCTCAGGTACACAACGTCTAATAACACCATCTACTCCTTCTTTATAAAGATGTGGGTCATCCCAAAAGTAATGCCTCAAATCATAGAAGAACTTTTTCTTTTGCTGGTATGTGAAACTAGGTGGTATAAACTTAGCAACAATGTAATTAGCATAATCAGCATACCATGGAGCAGTATGAGAAGCATTTATGACATTTAATTGCTCATCAGGAAAGCTATCATCAATAGGTAGTGGGTCATCAAGCACATTTTCTAACCTAGACAAGTTGTCTGCAACGGGGTTCTCAGCTCCTTTTATATCAACAATGTGCAAATCAAAATTTTGTAGCAAGAGAACCCATCTAATAAGTGTAGGTTTAGCATCTTTCTTTTCCATAAGATATTTAATAGCAGCATGATCAGTGTGAATAGTTACTTTAGAATCAACAATATAAGGTCTAAACTTATCACAAGCAAATACAACTACTAAGAGTTCTTTTTTAGTAGAAGCATAATTTCTTTGAGTATTGTCTAGAGTTCTACTAGCATATTGAATAACATTTAGTTTCTTATCAACTCTTTGTCCTAGAACAGCTCCTATAGCATAATCACTAGCATCACACATTATTTCAAAGGGTAAATTCCAATCAGGTGGCTGAACAATAGGTGCAGAGATCAATGCTTTCTTAAGTATTTCAAATGCTTCTACACAATCATCATCAAAGACAAATGGTATATCTTTTTGTAATAAATTAGTCAGAGGCCGAGAGATTTTTGAGAAGTCCTGAATGAACCTCCTATAAAAACCGGCATGACCAAGGAAACTTCTTATACCCTCGATGTCCTTGGGACATGGCATCTTTTCAATAGCATCAACCTTGGCTTTATCAACTTCAATACCTCTTTCAGAAACTTTATGCCCCAAGACAATACCTTCATTAACCATAAAGTGGCACTTTTCCCAATTCAAGACAAGATTAGTTTCTTCACATCTCTGCAAAACTCGATCAAGGTTGCTCAAGCAATCATCAAAAGAAGATCCATAGACGGAAAAGTCGTCCATGGAAACCTCACAAATCTTTTCACAAAAGTCAGAGAATATAGCCATCATGCATCTTTGAAAGGTAGCAGGTGCATTACATAAACCAAGAGGCATACGCCTATAAGCAAAAGTACCAAAAGGGCATGTAAAAGTAGTCTTTGATTGATCTTTGGCTAACACAGGTATTTGAGAGAAACCAGAATAACCATCTATAAAGCAAAAATGTGTACGTTTGGACAATCTTTCTAGCATTTGATCGATAAAAGGTAAGGGGTAATGATCCTTTTTAGTAGCCTTATTTAATTTGCGGAAATCAATTACCATCCTATAACCTGTAATAATTCTTTGAGGAATCAATTCATCTTTATGATTAGGAACAACAGTAATACCTCCCTTCTTAGGGACACAATGGACATGTCTTACCCATTGACTATCAGCAACGGGATAAATTATACCTGCCTCAAGGAGCTTTAGTATCTCCTTTCTTACCACTTCTTTCATTTTAGGATTCAGCCGGCGTTGATGATCACGAACTGGTTTAGCATCTTCTTCCAAATTAATTTTATGTTGACATAGAGTGGGACTAATGCCCTTAAGATCATCAAGAGTATACCCAATAGCAGCGCGGTGCTTCTTCAGAGTTTTCAATAATCTCTCTTCCTCATGCTCTGAAAGGTTAGCACTAATAATAACAGGATATATCTTTTTCTCATCAAGATAAGCATATTTAAGAGTATTAGGTAACGGTTTAAGCTCAAACACGGGATCACCCTTGGGTGGAGGAGGATCCCCTAGGATTTCAACAGGTAAATTGTTTTTTAGAATAGGTTCCTGTTTAAAGAATACTTCATCTAATTCCCTTCTCTCATTCATAAACATATCATTTTCATGGTCTAGCAAGTATTGTTCTAAAGGATCACTAGGAGGTATGGCAATAGAAGCAAGACCAATAATTTCATCCTTACTAGGTAATTCTTCTTCACGGTGTTGTCTACTAACTTTGGAAAAATTAAATTCATGAGCCATATCATCTAAACCGATAGTAACAACATCTCTTTTGCAATCTATGGTAGCATTAACAGTATTTAAGAAGGGTCTACCAAATATAATGGGACAAAAGCTATCTTGTGGGGAACCAAGAACAAGAAAATCAGCAGGATATTTAGTTTTCCCACACAAGACTTCAACATCTCTAGCATTTCCCATCGGTGAAATAGTATCTCTATTGGCAAGTTTAATTGTAACATCAATTTCTTCCATCTCAGCAGGTGCAATATCATGCATAACTTCTTGGTATAAAGAATAAGGTATTGCACTAGCAGTAGCACCCATATCACATAAGCCATGATAATAATGATCTCCTATTTTAACAGAAATAACAGGCATGCCTACCACAGGTCTAGGTTTATCTTTATCACAAGGTTTAGCAATTCTAGCAGTTTCATCACAGAAATAAATAACATGGCCATCTATATTATCAGACAAGAGATCTTTAACAATAGTTGAAGCTTTAGCATGATCGTTTATCCTAACAGGGAAAGGTCATTATAAGTGATAGTCTTTTCTTCAACTTTAATAGGTGTAGCTACTTTTACTTCTATGAGAGGATGATATTTAAACCACTTCTCCTTGGGGAGATCAACATAGGCAGCAAAAGATTCACAGAAAGAAGCTACTATCTCAGAGTCAAGTCCATATTTAGTGCTAAATTTACGAAAAATATCGGTATCCATAAAAGATTTAACACAATCAAACTAGGTGTCATACCTGACTCCTTACCATTGTCGAGGTCCCAATCTTCAGAGTTGCGTTTAATTCTTTCCAATAAATCCCATTTTAATTCAATAGTCTTCATCATAAAGAGCCAGCACAAGAAGTATCAAGCATGGTGCGATTGTTACCAGAAAGCCGAGCATAAAAATTCTGAATAATCATTTCTCTTGAGAGCTCATGATTGGGGCATGAATATAACATTGACTTAAGCCTCCCCCAAGCTTGAGCGATGCTTTCTTCTTCGCGAGGCCAAAAATTATATATATATATATAATTGCGATCACGATGAACAAGATGCATAGGATAAAACTTCTGATGAAATTCCAATTTCAATCGTTTGTAATTCCAAGACCTCATGTCATCACATAGCCTATACCATGTCGATGCATCTCCCCTCAAAGATAAAGGGAAGACCTTCTTCTTAACAACATCTCCGGGTACACCTGCAAGCTTAAATAATCCACAAACTTCATCCACATATATCAGATGTTCATCAGGGTGTTTTGTTCCATCTCCTAAAAAAGTATTAGCTAATAGTTTTTCTATCATACCCGAAGGAACTTCAAAGCAAGCATTTTCATTTTCATTTTCTATTTTCAGTAGGTTCAGTAGGTTGAGGAGAAACTCTTTGCTCTACTGGTCGGGGTGAAGATACCCCGAACAAGCCCCTCAGAGGATTACTTTCCATGGTAACAAGTGACAGTAAATTTCAGCACACTATATAAATTTTTCCTTACCAAATTCCACCTACCAAAGGTGCTTCACTCCCCGACAACGGTGCCAGAAAAGATTCTTGATGACCCACAAGTATAGGGGATCTATCGTAGTCCTTTTGATAAGTAAGAGTGTCGAACCCAACGAGGAGCAGAAGTGAATGATAAGCGGTTTCCAGCAAGGTATTCTCTGCAAGTACTGAAATAAGTGGTAACAGATAGTTTTGTGATAAGATAATTTGTAACGAGCAACAAGTACCAAAAGTAAATAAGGTGCAGCAAGGTGGCCCAATCCTTTTTGTAGCAAAGGACAAGCCTGGACAAACTCTTATAAGATGTAAAGCGCTCCCGAGGACACATGGGAATATCGTCAAGCTAGTTTTCATCATGTTCATATGATTCACGTTCGGTACTTCGATAATTTGGTATGTGTGTGGACCGGTGCTTGGGTGCTGCCCTTAATTTGACAAGCATCCCACTTATGATTAACCTCTATTGCAAGCATCCGCAACTACAACAAAAGTATTAAGGTAAACCTAACCATAGCATGAAACATATGGATCCAAATCAGCCCCTTACGAAGCAACACATAAACTAGGGTTTAAGCTTCTGTCACTCTAGCAACAAATCATCTACTTATTACTTCCCAATTCCTTCCTCTAGGCCCAAATAATGGTGAAGTGTCATGTAGTCGACGTTCACATAACACCACTAGAGGAGAGACAACATACATCTCATCAAAATATCGAACGAATACCAAATTCACATGACTACTAATAGCAAGTTCTCCCATGTACTCAGGAACAAAAGTAACTATTCACAAAGCATAAACATGTTCATAATCAGAGGGGTATTAATATGCATATAGGATATGAACATATGATCTTCCACCAAATAAACCAACTAGTATCAACTACAAGGAGTAATTAACACTACTAGCAACCTACTAGCACCAATCCCGGATTTGGAGAGAAGAATTGGATACAAGAGATGAACTAGGGTTTTGAGATGAGATGGTGCTGATGAAGATGTTGATGGAGATTGCCCTCTCCTGATGAGAGGAGCGTTGGTGATGATGATGGCGATGATTTCCCCCTCCGGGAGGGAAGTTTCCCCGGCAGAACTGCTCCGCCAGAGCCCTAGATTGGTTCCGCCAAGGTTCCGCCTCGTGGCGGCGGAGTTTCGTCCAAGAAGATGGCTTATGATTTTTTTTCCATCGAAAGACTCCATATAGCAGAAGATGGCCACCGGAGGGCCACCAGGGGGCCCACGAGGTAGGGGGCGCGCTCTGGGGGTAGGGCGCGCCCCCACCCTCGTGGGCAGGGTGTGGGCCCCCTGGTGAAGTTCTTGCTCTCAGTATTTTTTATATATTTGGAAAACATCTTCCGTGAAGTTTCAGGACTTTTGGAGCTGTGTAGAATAGGTCTCTAATATTTGCTCCTTTTCCAGCCCAGAATCCCAGCTGCCGGCATTCTCCCTCTTTATGTAAACCTTGTAAAATAAGAGAGAATAGACATAAGTATTGTGACATAATGTGTAATAACAGCCCATAATGCAATAAATATTGATATAAAAGCATGATGCCAAATGGACATATCAGCGAGGTCTCCACAGACCTGCGCAAGCTCGTGTACATGCCAGCGCCAACGCCCGTGCCCGTGCACGCCCCTCCACCCACAGTGGTGCTGGCCCCCGTGCATTTGGTTGCACCCGTCGCGCCCGTGCCCTTGCCCCGTGCGCGCCCCTCCACCCGGCGCCGCGCCGGTCCTCGTGTGTTTGGCTGCACCGGCCGCACCCGTGCCCGTGTGCGCACCCCCCCCTCAGCGGCATGGGACGCTGCCGTCGACCGCTACCTCTTAGTGGCGCTAGCTGCCATCCTCCCGCACCCCGCCCATCGATTGCACGACGACAAGATGTTTGATTTACAAACTTATCAAACAATTTTCTTTTGAAAAAACGTCAATGGTATTTAAATATAAAACACTCATCACAAATTTTTTAGTTAGAACACCCGTATGCAAACCGACAGCTTCCCCAGGAAGCCAAGGGAAAATGAGCCGAGCAGGATTTCTACAGCTCTTGATCGCAAACGTTTTAGATAGAACACCCGTATGCAAAGTGAGAGCTATGGTCTTCCCTCGCAGTGCAGGATTTGTGCATCCCTTCAATGCAAACAGTTGTTTTGCATGACCCATGTGCAACCACGTACAAACAATTGGGTAAGATTTGCATATGTCATTTTGGGTATGTTGCCATTTGTCAAACTGGAAAGATTGACATTTGTTTTTCTAGTAACATTGCCATTTGTCAACCCTGTAACACTATGATTTGTCAAAATATGCAGCTAAAAATCACAAGCACTATCTAACTTTTGCAACTAAAATCACTAGCACTGTTCATATGGACACCACTAGCAGGCGTGAGTTGATGGACGCATATACAAATGTACCATTGATTACATACAACAAGTCATCAACCCACAACGACAACGAGGATACACGTTGGATTATAGATCATTTCCAACAAAACATTCTAGTAAAGTAAAGTTTTTCTCACATAACAAATAACAAAGCAATGAAATGAACTTTAGCTCAACCACTCATCGGCGTTGGAAATGCTTGCTTTGAACCAGAATTGATTCTCTGGGAAGGGCCAGCTACTGTCAATCTCGAGACCAAAGCAGGACTAATCATCCTGGCTGAAGCGGGCTATGCCAGGACCTATATTGTGATGGTAGGGAAGCATAGCACTGACCGAGGTATAGATATAGTTGCTTCTCATAAATGATAGTAACATTGTGTCAATAGTAGCTGGATCGCCTTTCACCATCATTGGATAGTTTTGTCCAAGGAAGAGAGAGTTTTTGCCAAGACTTTCAATACTGAACCAGGGAGAAGGTGCCAGTGCTAGTACACTAGTATCCACCCCGAATACCCTGCAACGAATGTTGGAATAGGTCCGGAGAGTGCGACCATGCGAGACAACACCTGCTTCCTTAGTAACATCAGCAGTGCCCTGTATACAGACAAGAAGAGGTGATCCATGGGAATAAGTTGCCAGGTGCCACTGAGTATATGGGTCCTGCTCGTCCTCATGCTCGTGATCATCAGCATCATCATCTCCCTCTTGGTTCTAAATTTTTTCAAGTATAGGTGGTGGAATGTTCACAGGACCTTGGAAACACAAGAATGTTAATTAGTAATGGTAAACTAGCTAACCCGCATGCATGTGGATTAAACAATTATAATTATGGTGGAAGACAAACGTACCGAAGGCATGATGATTCCATGCAAAAACAGTGCCACGAGTGGTGGTTGCAAACTCAAGACCCTCATATTGAATTGCATCACAGTACTCATCCATGTAAATAAATTGATTTTTGAGCAATATCCATCGAGGCGTGGAAGTAAGGAAGGCAACAAGCTTGTCGAAGATAGCAACAACTTCATAGTCCGTGTAATCCCAAGAGCGGTTGGGAACTCGACAAATTGCTATATTCCGTAGACGATATTCACCATGATCGTATTTGAACTCACGTAGATCATCTGTGTGCTCAACCTCTGGGCAGTCTGAGATTTTTGGAAGTGGAACCCGATGACGAGTGTACACATTCACAAGTTTCCAGTCGCAGTTGTACCCAATATAAACAACCCAATCTTCATTTGCGCCTGCCCAAGACTTTCCCTCAAGTGATGGATCTTAACATCACACATATCATTATCAAGCGACATCAACTTGCACAAGGCAAGGCTTCCGTCATCCCCGCGCCAGTCAGCAGGGTCCCAACGAAGAAGATAGGGGAGATCAAACCACTCGTGGACCCTTGGGTTGCTTGTAATGATGTTATTAGTTGAGTCGAGAATGGTCTTGAACGAAACTGCCATGCTAGCCGAGGTGATGACGTCGCACCAATCAATGAGTTCCTCCACCACGTCATCGTTCAGATCAGGGCAAGAATAACGGGGTCGTTTCTGGTCTGTTCCCTCCATGGAGAAGATGATCAAACAATGGAAGAAGGAAGGGTGAAGGCAAATGGATGGAGGAAGAGCGTGCGACAGCAGTTCCAAATCGAGTGGGAAGGCGAAGAGGCAGTGGATGGTTGCCACGGTACAGGAAGAGGCTAGTGGGGAGCGAATGGTTGTCACAGAGGTCACACACTGACGACAAGGTCGAGTGAACCGCATGCCATATATCACACACACCTTGATCTGGCTGACCGTTTCTTTTGTGTTGCCTAATCACAAACAGTTCATCCGAGTGAACCGTATGCTGTACATCACACACACCTTCATCTGGCTGCCCGTTTCTTTTGTGTTGCCTAATCACAAACAGTTCATCCGAGTGAACCGTATGTTGTATATCACACACACCTTCATCTGGCTGCCCATTTCTTTCGTTCCTCCTCATCGCAAACAGTTAATTGAACTGAACCGTATGGCCTGCATCGCACACGCAACTAAAATTCGATCCATGTTTGATGCATCCGTCATCGCAAACGTTTTGCACCTTTTTTGATGGTTTTTACACCACCGTTTGCGATTATTGCATCGCACACAATTTCGTCGAAGGGTCTGTGATCGTAGTGTCGCGTTAGCAGCATCCTGCAGTAGTGATCCATTAATTTCTATATTGACCCCGCTACCATGGGAGGGTAGGACAAAAGATGTCATGCAAGTTCTTTCCATAAGCACGCATGACTATTTACGAAATACATGCCTACATTATATTTATGAACTGGAGCTAGTTTTGTATTGCCCTAGGTTATGACTGTTATATGATGAATATCATCCAACGAGTTCACCGTTCCAATGCCTACAAATTTCCTATATATTGATCTTGCTATGTTACTACTGCTACTGTTACTGTTACACTTGCTACAAAATCATTGCTATTATTGTTACCGTTACTATTGTTGTTGTTGCTACTATCAAAACTATCGTATTATTGTGCTACTGATTGCTTTGTTGCAGATAATTAATCTCCAGGTGTGGTTGAAGTGACAACTCAATTGCTAATACATGAAAATATTATTTGGCTCTCCTTGTGTCGAATCTATAAATTTGGGTTGAATACTCTACCCTCGAAAACTGTTGCGATCCCCTAAACTTGCGGGTTATCAAGACCTTTTTCTACCGCCGTTGCCGGGGAGCATAGCTATATTTGTTGAGTAACTTGGGATTATTATTTATCTATCATTATGAAGAATCTGAAGGATACCAAGACTAAGATTTTCCCTCTAAGACGAGGGGAGGTAAGGAACTACCATCTAGCTCTATACTTGATTCACCTTCTATTTTGAGTAGAGTTGCAACACCATCACATGCTATTAATCCTGATATGTCACAAGTTAATGATGATGCTAGTTCTATGAATGCTACTCATGATGATGCTAGTACCTTACTTGATGATAATATGCCACTAGATGAATTTCCTGATGAACAAATTGCTAGAGCTAAAAATATTGAGAGTGTTGAAACTGATGAAGTACTTGAATATGAAAATCTTGAAACACCTGTTAGATCTAGCTCTCTTAGATATGAGTTGCCTAAGATACCAGAAGGTTATGTTATGGATGAGGAGATAACGAAAGACTTTCTTGCTTGCAATGATAGAGATGATCTTAAGAAATTATTATGCACATACTAAAAGAAAAATCTTTGAATGCTAGAATGAAATGTGATCCTAAGTTTGCTACTTCACCTATCTTTGTTGATGATAAGGACTATGAATTCTCTATCGACCCAGAGTTAATTACTTTGGTTGAATCCGAACCCTTCCATGGCTATGAAAATGAAACTGTTGTGGCACACATTACTAAGTTGAATGATATATCCACCCTTTTTACTCATGATCATAAAATTCGCTACTATTATATCCTCAAATTATTTCCGTTCTCATTAAAGGGTGATGCTAAGATATTGTAAAATACTCTTGCTCATGGTTGTGTGCGTAGCCCCCAGGATATGATTTACTACTTCTCTGAAAAATATTTTCCTACTCATAAGAAACAAGTTGCCATAATATCTTCATAGTGGACTAACCGATGCTTCTAGGGATTTCCTAGATAGTTGTGATGGTTGTGTTTTTGGGGAACGAACCATTGAACAAGATGAGGAATTATTAAATTACATATTGAAAAATCATGATGATTGGACTCTTCTTGAACCACCTCCTAAACCCACTCCGAAGAAGAGGGGTATCTTATATCTCAGTCCTGAAGATATGCAAGAGGCAAAGAAATGTATGAATGAAAAAGGTATTAAAGGTGAACATGTCAAAAATATACCTCCTATTGAAGAAATACATGGACTTGATACACCACCACCCAAGGTGGTAGAGGTAAACTCTTTCATGAAATTTGATGAAAATGACAACCCTTACAATATGCATCCTAGTCAATGCCTTTATGAGTTTGATAACTACATTAGAAAACAAGGTCACTTCAATGAAAATGTTATGAAACAATTTAAATACAACTCTAATATGATTGCTCGCTTGAGTGTCTTGTTATTTAGAATCTATAATGATGTTAGAGGTGTAGGAAAACATGCTTCCATGGTTCATACTCAGTTAGAACAAGTTGCTAAATCTCAAAGAGAATTGCTTGATGAAATGAACAATAGTATCAATGAGCATGCTGTTAGAGTAATGACTAGAGGAGGTAGAATGACTCAGGAACCACTTTATCCCGAAGGACACCCTAAAATAATTGAACAAGACTCTCAAAGAATTAACACTGATGCTCCTAGTCCTTCCAGAAAAAAAAGAAAAAATGATAGGACTTTGCATACCTCTAGTGAACCTGAAATAGAAAAACCTCCTGAAGATAATAATGATGTTTCTATCTTGGACGTTGAAACTCAATCTGGTAATGAACATTCACCTAGTGATAATGAAAAAGATAATGATGATGTTCATGAAGACACTCAACCAAACAATGGTAAAGAACCAGATAATGATGTTGAGATAGAACCAGCTATTGATCTTGATAACCCACAACCTAAAAATAAAAGATATGATAAATGATACTTTGTTGCTAGAAAACATGGTAAAGAAAGAGAACCATGGGTCCAAAAACCCATGCCCTTTCTAGATATTTTAAAGATGGCCCCTTATGCAAAATACAAGAAAGACATCATCACTAATAAAAGAAAGATATCAAAAGCTGAAATCTCCACCATGCTTGCTAATTATTCTTTTAAGGATGGAGTACCTAAAAAACTTGGAGATCCGGGGATACCAACTATACCTTGCTCCATCAAAAGAAACTATGTTAAAACTCCTTTGTGTGACTTAGGAGCTAGCGTTAGTGTTATGCCTCTCTCTTTATATAAAAGACTTGATTTGAATAAACTTACACCTATTGAAATATCTTTGCAAATGGCTGATAAATCAACTGCCATGCCTATTGGTATTTGTAAGGATGTGCCCGTTGTTGTTGCAAATATTACGATCTTAACTGACTTTGTTATACTTGAGATGCCCGAGGACGACAACATGTCGATTATCCTTGGTAGACCCTTTCTGAATACTGCAGGGGCTATTATTGATTGCAATAAAAGCAAGGTCACTTTTCATATCAATGGTAAGGAGCATATGGTGCACTTTCCGAAGAAACAATTCCAAGTGAATGGTATTAACGTTATTGAAAAATCTACTGGGCGCGCCAGCAGGCCCAGGAACGCCGTGGTGGGTTGTGGTCCCCATGTGAGCCCCCTCACTTATCTCTTTGGCCTATGTCATCTCCTACCTCCAGAAAAATCACCATTGCTCTCTCTCTCTCTCTCTTGTGTTCTTGCTCTCAAACCCACGTATTTTGATCTCTTTGCTCAAAGCTCTGTTTCCAAAACTGTTTTGCGGGATTGCTACTTGGTATGTGACTCCTCCATTGCTCCAATTAGTTTTTTGCTTTAGTGGATTATATTTTGAATAATTAGCTACTCTTGGTGCTGCTGTAGATGAGCTTGCATGTTGAATTCTTAGAGTTCTAAGTAGTTTGAATGCTTGATATGGCCTCTATGAATCTCTATGTGTAGTTGCTATCAATCTGTGAAGTTTTGTTGACAAAAAAATTGTGGACTAAAATTTTCAGAATTTTATCTATAGGAATAAGATGAGTTTCTTTAGGAGTTCTTCGAGGAGGACGTCTTCAGAGGCATCATCTAGTAGTGGTTTGGTGCATCGGTCTTATGTTGAACCAAGCGCAAGTTCGATACGGGAAGCAGCTATCAAATCTTGCATATGGCCATGCAACGATTTTATGGTGAGTGCAGGTATTAAAGAAGAATTTGAGTAATATGATCACAATGCCGAGCTCGGTCCCTATATTGAAGATAAGTGCAACCAACATCTCAGCCTCACAGAATCGTTTACTAAAGAATTTAAATTTCGTCCTCGTAAGTCTAGAGTTTTGTTTAAACTTTATGACCATCTATTTACCATGCCTCTAGACATTTTTAGTGGTATTTGTAAAATTGCATTTTGGGGTTCGTTGGTCAAACCACCAAGATCTGAGTATGAGACATTATTGACTAGGCTTTACTATGGTGAGCATAGAGGAGTGACACAAGGTAGAATAAAGAGCATTCATTTCCCATCAATTCAATACTTTGCACACTTCAATGGGAAATGCATTGTGGGCAAGTAGGATTGTAGCACACTATGTGCCCCTGACTTGAGCCTTATACACACTGCTGTGACTAGAATTAAATGCTATAATCTTGGAGCGATTGTTGCACGCAATTTGAAACACAACGCTGGTAGTGGTTATTTCTATGGTGGGATTTATGCTACTCGATTAGCTAAAGAGGTGGGTGTTACACCTCTTCCTTATGACCCCATCTTACCCACTCAGTACTTAGACTTTGAGGCCATGAAGTGCCATACGTTCCTTAAGGGCGAAATAAATAATTCACTACAAAAAAATACACTTCCGTGATGATACATGTTTGTCACAGTAGGTCACATTTTCTATCATGCATGTACATCCATGACGATTTTACGACAGAATCAAGGTAGTCATACCAATGCTGTCGTAGAAGTGTTCCATGACATTACCAAAATTATCATCACGGAAGTGTCCACTTCCATGACGATTAAATTCCGCGTCATGGAAGTGCTTTTGTCAAGGGTGACCGACATGTAGCATCCACTGTAACGGGTTGCCGTTGAGCTATCAGGTCCGGTTTTGGAAATGATAACCCGCTAACAGCCCAGACCAATGAGGATTTTCCACATGTAAAATTCTCATTGGCCGGAGGAAACACGTGTTGGCTCACCGTTGGGACAGATGTCATCCATTCGTTGGACAGGAGGCGCCTATGATACATCGACATGTGGCACGGCCCAACAGAGGCCCATTCCGGTGAAAAGGCTGAACCATTTGACTTGGTCAAAAGGTAACGGGCCGGCCCACGAAAAGCCTGTTAATGGCCTGTTCGTATATAGCCCATTTATGGGCTCCTAACTCATGGCCCATTACGGCCTATCGGAATTAAGCCCGGTAACTCATCTGGGCCGTCCAATATGATTCCAGCCCATTGTAACTTCTGGCCCATGTATGGCCCATGACGTCTTTCAGCCCATATGAGGCACTTTGTAACTCTTGGCCCATTAAAGGCCCGTGGTGAAACTGGCCCGTAATGAACAGTATATCACTTTATACCCATTAACAGCCTATTAGCCCATTGGGCCCTTTCAAGCCCATGTTATCTTTCGGCCTTCTCAAGGCCCATTTATTGTTGGGCTCATTTCCAGCATTCGGTTACTTACGGCCTGTTACTGGCCTTTTCCGATTGTGGGCCAAATTCAGCCCATGGTTACAGTCGGCCCGTTTGTGGCCCGTTAATCCGTTAGGCCGTTTTCATAGCATCATCAAATACAACCGATTAACGACGTCCCATTATGGTCGGCCCATGAACGGACGTTTCCAACTATAGCCCGTTCAAGGCCCATAATCCGGTCCATTGTTGGCGCCGATCGATCATACGGCCCGTAGAATTCCCATTGTTTCTACGGCCCTTAGAAGGCCCATTGTTTCTACGGCCCGTACGAGGCTCATGGTTATTGTGGCCTAGTTTTAAAAATTAGGTTATTGCGGCCACTAGCAAACCACAGAAAAAGAACTGTACTGACTACAATCAAACGAATAAACAAGACAACAAGGAAATAAATAAGCAAGCAACTTACGCTAGGCTATCACGCTTATTACACATATTACATCCACTGGGCATCAAAGTTCGCTACCAGCGCAAATATAGGGAATAAAGCATCATATCACATGCACTAGTCCTCAAAGTTGGCGACCAGTGCAAATAAACGCCGCAGCAAAACAAGTCTAGAACTGAAACCACTTTAGAAGAGCTCAAGAAACAATATCCTAGGTACCCACAATGCTAGCAAGATGCTTAGAAAGCTTATTAACTTTCTCTTGTTTGGTGCTTAAATCCTCCAGCACTTGCTGTTACACAAGGAAGTATGCATCTGAATTCTGCAGGGACTTCCTCAGTCCTTCGGCTTCTTGCCGTAGCAGAGATGACTGATGCCTTTCAGCTTGTAGCTAATACTGAAGAAGCTGAAGTGATTCAGGCAGCGAGGTCGAAGAGCTTGTGCCAGTGGTACTGGCCAGTAACTCGAACACTACATCAGCGCGGGACTATGGGGTTTTCTCACTATCTACAAGATTGTTTTTATCACCTTTCTTGGAGACCAACAGGGTTGTCTCACTATCTTGAACCTTATCTGTATTACTTTGTCTACCCTTGCATAGTGGGGTGCTCTTCTCCAATATTCTATTCGCATACTACTAGAGAAACAAGAAGACACATCACAGGTTTAGCATGTAGTATACCAAACTCATTTTGGTAAACCGGTTCAGTAGTAAGGTGGACAGGATAACATCATGAAACAAACATATATCTATGTACTATGGTCACTGTATTGTCCATATCATTCTAGATTATGTTTCCAAATCAAGATAGAGACACAGTTCAACTCATATATTTTTAAGACACAACAACATAGACAGAATATAAGTGTGAGAAACTACACATCATTGGCAACACTTGTAATGTGCATCACATGAGAACATAACTATTTATACAACTGAAACTGAAATCAACATAGAGCAAGAAGTTAGAACAACAATCCAGTTAAAGAAATAGGTTTGAAACATACCTGTTGCGCCATTGGAGTTTCAATTGGATCCTTCAAATTCGAAAGTAGTTGGTATGAGTAAATATAATGATGCAAGAGCAAAGGAGTATTGACCATAGCTACAGAATCTGACCTGAAAATACTTGCTCTTCTGCTTTAAACGTGGAGTTTGGGTTTGCTGTGGTGGTCTTAGTGCCTTGGGCACTGTAGTTGCTTTACAAACTGCTCGTGTGGGGTTACTCTGTGGCGGACATGGTGCTTTGTCAACTAGAAGTAGGTTACTATCCGCTGGGGTTGGGGTTAGATGGGTTGTAGCTGGTTCTCTTCTGCCCAATGGTGTAAGTGTGCAATCTGGAAGAGTCTCGATTATGTGTGGTGGGCTTGTTTGTGGGCCAGTACAACCATGGTTCTATCTGCATCGATGGGTAGCACTGTCTTTTGTGAAGAACAGGTTTTTGCTCCCTTAGATACTGCCATCACCCCCTCCAATTCAAATGGCAGATAAACAAGAAAAGAAATTGAACGTACAAACATTGTATGATCGACAGATGTGGTAATTCAGATATATGTTGTCTAATCAAACAGGACATCATGACACAATTTCACATATATGATGCCTAACTAAACAGGATAGAATGACACGGTTTCAAATATATGATGGATAACTTAATAGGATATAATGGCATAATTCAACATATGATGAGTATCTAAACAGGATGACATGACAAAACTATATGATGTCTTTCCAAAATAGGTTGGGATGAAATAATTCACCTAAATGTTGTCTAACTATAGAAGATGACATGATATAATTGACATAATTGATTCATATACTAAGAAGTTGGCACTCACATGTATTATCTCTAAACTAAGCAGATGGAATTCAATATTGTGCATATGATGTCTAAACTAAGCAATACAAGACACCATATGCATGATATGAGAAATATAAACATTGCAACTTAGAGCATACACCTCAGGTGGGATATAGGACTGGTCATCTGTCTCTGAATCCTCCTCTGAGGAGCTCCCTATAACCATCGAGATATATGCTTCAACAGGTACCATTGCCTGCTCTGATGACCTTGTCTTCACTCCTGATTTTTCCATAACTGGCTCAAATGGCTGATACACATGAAGAGTTGTTCAATATATACAGATTGTCGACAAATGGAATATGTAATGAAAAAAACATGGCATGATATAATTCACATATATGATGCCTGGCTACATGGCGATGCATAATTCACATATATGATAACTGGCTGAAAAACATGGCATTGCATAATTCACATATCTAATATAGAAAGCAAATAGGAGTCATTCACACAAAGCATGTCTAATCTAAGCAGGTGGCATGGCAATGCAAGACACCATATGCATGATATGAGCAATATAACCTTGCCAAGTTAGATCATGCAACTCGGAGGGGGGATACGACTGGTCATATGTCTCTGAATCCTCCTCTTAGGAGCTATCTGTAACCAGCAAGAAATCTGCATCGACAGGTAGCACTGACTGCTCAGAAAACCTTGTTTTCATTCCAGATTTTCCCATGACCGACTCAAATGGCTGATGCATAGGAAGAGTAGATGAATGTATAAACATTGTTGACAAATGGAATACATTATTAAAAAAATATGGCACGATACAATTCACAAATACGATGACTGGCTAAATAGGATGGCATTGCATGATTCATGTATATGATGCTTGGATAAAGAAGATGGCATTACATAATTCCCATATACTCCCTCCGTTCCTAAATATTTGTCTTTTTAGATATTTCAAATGGACTACCACATACGGATGTATATAGACATATTTTAGAGTGTAGATTCACTCATTTTGCTCCGTATGTAGTCACTTGTTGAAATCTCTAGAAAGACAAATATTTAGGAACGGTGGGAGTATGATATAGGAACCAAACATGTGGCATTCACACAAAGCAAATCTAAACTAAGCTGATGACATATAAGATGTATAATGTAAGCAATGCGAGGCACCATACGCATGATATGACCAACATCAGCATGCCAGGTTAGAGCAAACACCTCAGGTGGTAAATAGGAGTGGTCGGCTCCCTCTGAATCTCCATCTAAATAGTTATCTTCCTCTGGAATACAATTTGGAATGGCGGGAGGGGGCCCCACTTCGCCCACCATGGAGTGGCATCTGCATGACATTATATTCCCACGCAACGGTCTTCTATTTTTCTCTACATGTTCAGTAGGATTGTGTACAATAACTGACATGCATAATAAAAAATCAGTTAGATTTTGTAAGGCATAAGGGGTGCATGCAGAAATCAAGACTCATGGTAGCAAACGAGTGGATAGATCCAAAACTAATGATAGCAGGTAGATTATTGCTTCAGTTTAAAAAGATAGACAATGGATCATCTACTGTTTGTTGCCCACCCAACATGAACCACATAGAAGACCCCAGATGAACTAGATAGTAGACAGATAATATTCGTTGCTGCCTTGATATGAGACCCACGGGCATTTTAAAAGTCAAGTTTGAACGACAAAGTAGCAGGTAATAATAACCGATGTATAACATAAGCAAACACGAAAGACTACGACCTCTCTTTCGAAACTGCCTAGTCCTCATGTTCATCTGCTCAATCGGTGATGGTAATGCGGTTGGCATGGCTGCTGTCAACGGGGAAGATGATCTAAGGCGGCGAAAGAAAGTTTCCAGGGGGAATCTTTGCTACAGTGAACGCTTCTGTCGATGGAGTACCTCAGGTGGGGTGGATGACAGCACGGCAGGAGCAGGACATAACACACAGAGTTTTCTTTGACGCCTATCTGAAAATGAAGTAAATCTGTAAGGGCTCCTTAGAATTGGAGGATTCTATAAACGCAGGTACAGGGAAAACACAAGAATAGGATAGGAATGCACATGCAAAATAGAGCATTTGGAAACATAGGATTTCTGTGAACCTCGGTGTTTGGTTCACATGAATTGGAAGAACACATGAATGGATAAACATGGTCAAATTAAGGTCAAACCACGTGAAAATGAAAAAAATAAGAATCTTATTATGCCAGTAATGCAATTAGTCTTGTCCCACTGGATATTAAAATTCCTACCATTTTTCTTTGAAAGAGACACCAAATGAAAAAAAATCCTCCAGTTTTGCTTTGCTCCACTCCTAACCAAATGCACGAATAGTAGTACCATAGTAGTTCCATAGCAAAGGATCCCTGAGGGATCGACATGAATGTAGAGTAACAAAGTGATGCAACGAGTGTACAACCTTTTTGGCATAGCCTTGTCGACCTCAGCATCATTGGGTTAGATGTGGAGGATGGTGATGCTGGTGTGACTATCGGAGGCGGGGAAGAAGATCTGAGGCCTCTGGAAACGGCGCCGGGGGTACTGCTCCGTTGTGATGGATGGTTCCATCGTTGGTGCAGCTGCGGTGAGGTGTACGGCAGCGAGGCTAAAGTAGGACAAGACAGACAACGTTAATATGAACTGGGACTCTAATATCATCTGCAATAGATGATGTAAAATACATCACCAAAAAGTGCTAGATGTAAAACGCATCAGCCGTGCCACGACCGCTCCGACAGATGCTGTAAATACTTTTTACTCTGAACTTAACTGAAGAAACTGAACTTTACAGTCGAAACTGAATTTTACTTTCGAAACTGATTGAACTAGTAGAAGAGCATTGCAATAGATGTTTAGGGCGTTCGAGCAGTGATCTAAATCAGCAGACGCTTGAGCAAGGAACGCACTAGCAGAGAGCAAGTCGTTCAGCAAAACCGTGAGTGAGTGCTAAAGCCGCAACTCCTGTAGCTGCCGGAGGTCGAGCATCACCAGCAGAGCGCGAGCGAGAGCAAGAGCAGAGTAGCAGCACGAACGAGAGCAAGAGTGGAGCAGCAGCGCGACCGACAGCAATAGCAGAGCAGATCAGCAGTACGAACGAACGCAAGCGCAGTGCAGCAGCATGACCAACAACAAGAACATAGCTGCAGCGCAAGCGAGAGCCGGAGCAGTAGCAGCAGTAGCGCGAGCGAGAGCCGGAGCAGCTGCAGCTAGTGTCGGTGTGGAAGTCACCGCTGAGGAAGCAATGACATGGGGGAGAGACGTCGTGGATGAAGTGGCCGGCGATGGCGCCGTCGATGGACACCTACCATGGCTGCTCGGTATCGAGCATCGACAGCCCCGTGAGATTGAATAAAAGATAAAAGGCAGTGGTGAGTGCAGAACCTCCTTGGTGGTGCCGAGTTGGCCTCAGCTTCATCGGAGGAATTGGTGAGGGTGCTGTAGTTCCGGTGGGGCAGGTCATGGTGACGCTATGGGGATGGAGGTGGCCCGATAAATGAGGCGAACATCGGGGCAGCTCCTTGGAGGTGGAGGACGGGGCGGCTGATCCGGCGGGACAACGAGATCAACGATGGATCCTCATCCGGTGCGGTGGATGAGGGACGGCGAGCTGTTGCGGTGGACGACGTCGTCGTGGAAGAGTCTCCAACTAGGCGGCGGTCGGGAGGTCAATCGAGGAGTGTTGAGTTTCATGGGTTTTGGCGGCCTCGGTGTACGAATGGGGGGGGGGGCAAAGGGGAAGGTAGGGGGAGCCATGGCTTACGGACGCGCTTGTACGAAATGTAGGGTATGTTACTAGTGTACCCCACCGATTTTGACACCGCGATGTCTAGCCGGAATTTTCGGCTGAGGGGTAGAAGGGGGATTTCGCGTGTCTGGGCTGCGGGACCGATTTCGGATGAGGAGGGAGTTCTCGTGTGCGTCAAAATTTCGGGATAACAAGGCGCGTCGCGGGTTGAAGAGGCGGGAGTTTCAAAGCAGATGACACAAAAGATACTCGAGCTTGAAAATTTCAGGATAACAAGGCGCAGATTCCTTATTCGGCAGAACAAACTTAACATGTACAAAAAAACAATTCATACAAGACACAAGAGAGTCATGTCCCCTTTTACTATGTTGCGATAAATGTCATTCAAAAAACTACAAGAAAAATGTAAAAAAATAGGGAGAACAAGATTACCCTGTACAGTACCAAATCGATTCGCACTTCCCTCAACAACAACAAAAAACAAATCAATTCCCACCAAAAGAAAGAGACATGTCCCTTTTTATATGATTACAAATGCCAGGATCTCGAATTTCAATTTTTGAATCCACATTATGTTGAATTCGAATATATCGTTAGGTGACCTTGTGGTTTATAATGGATGTACTCCTATATTTTGATCTTCCATCATATATGAACATTTTACTCCACCCTATGAACATATATATTGTCGTCTACCATATGGAAAAAATTTGGATCAATTTTCCTTATTTGAATACGATTGTTGTCAAGTTATACAATCATTTAAATATTATCTTGATAACACAAAACATGCATATAGCAGTAATCATATTTTACTATGAACTACATGTAACATACGATCTCCAATTCAAATATTTGTATTCATTTTATGTTGAATTCAAATTAGAGTACATTGGTCTAGGTGGTGAGATGTTCGGGATAATCTAAACCTTGTTTTCATATGTATATAATTTTTGGCTGAATCGGGATAAGTTTTGGTATAAGCTTTTCTTGCAAAACCGGAGATTCTCTCAACAAGCCTCGTGGTTCCAAGAGGGAACGTGTCACCTTTGTGTGTGAAATGTTATACGCTGCCTCCCCCTTGATTTTCTTTACAGAGGCAACATAGAACTATATGAGTGCCCTGTTAAATTTTGGATTTATTCCGGGTTCATTTGGCCTTTTTATACATTAATTGAGTTTCTGGACATTTAATGTGCATAATCCAAATTTGAACTGCAAGCACATGCTCTGGTGAACCAAAGTTCGTTGAACAATCACATGTCTGTCCTTGGGTGAATTCGTAGGTCCCATGCAAGAAATGGGAATGAAATTGAAACATCTGGGCGTCGTGACTCGGCCGAGAACATCGAGAAACTTGGTTTTTAAATTCATGTAAATCAAAAACTCGCCTGGAAATCATGAAACTTGGCATGGTGTCATGTCATGGCACTAACATGCTGTGGAAAAAAATTGGGCCGATTTGGAACAAGTTTTGGTATAAGCTTCTTGCAAACCGGAGCTTCTCTCAAGAAGGCTCATGGTTCTGAGACGGAACGTGTCACCTTTGAGTGTGAAACGATATACACTGCCCACCTTGAGTTTCTTTATAGCGGCAACATAGAACTACATGAGTGCCCTGTAAAATTTTGGAATTATTCTGGGTTCGTTTCGCCTTTTTTATACATTAATTGAGTTTCTGGTCATTTAATGTGCATAATTCAAATTTGAAGTACAAGCACATGCTCCCATGTACCAAAGTTGGTTGAAAAATCACATGTGTGTCCTCGGGTGAATTTCTAGGTCCAATGCAAGAAATGGGAATGAAATTCAAACATCTAGGCATCGTTGCTCGGCCGAGAACATTGAGAAACTTGGTTTTAAAATTCTTGTAAATCCAAAACATCGCTGAAAATCATGAAACTTGGCGTGGTGTCATGTCATGGTACTACCATGCCGTGGTAAAAAAATTGGCCGAATAGGAACAAATTTTCGAATAAGCTTCTTGCAGACTTGAGCTTCTCTCAAGACGGCTCATGGTTCTGAGAGAGAACGTGTCACCTTTGAGTGCGAAACAATATACGATGCACCCCTTCAGTTTCTTTACAGAGGCAACATAAAACTATATGAGTGCCCTGTTAAATTTTGGAATTATTCTGGGTTCATTTGACCTTTTTATACATTAATTGAGTTTCTGGTCATTTAATGTTCATAATTCAAATCTGAACTACAAGCACATGCTCCCGTGCACCAAAGTTGGATCAAAAATCACATGTGTGTCCTTGGGTGAATTTCTAGGTACCATGCAAGAAATGGGAATGAAATTCAAATATCTGGGCATCGTGGCTCGTCCGAGAACATAGAGAAACTTGGTTTTAAAATTCTTGTAAATCCAAAACACACCTGAAAATCATGAAACTTGGCATGGTGTCATGTCATGGTACTACCATGTTGTGGTAAAAAATTGGCCAAATAGGAACAAGTTTTGGTACAAGCTTCTTGCAAACCGGAGCTTCTCTCACGAAGGCTAGTGGTTCTAAGAGGGAACGTGTCACCTTTGAGTGCGAAACAATATACATTGCCCCCCTTGAGTTTCTTTATAGAGGCAACATAGAACTACATGAGTGCCCTGTTAAATTTTGGAATTATTCCGGGTTCGTTTTGCCTTTTTTATACATTAATTGGGTTTCTGGTCATTTAACGTGCCTAATTCAAATTTGAACTGCAAGCACATCCTCCTGTGCACCAAAGTTGGTTGAAAAATCACATGTGTGTCCTCGGGTGAATTTCTAGGTCCCATGCAAGAAATGGGAATGAAATTCAAACATCCGGGCACCGTGGCTTGGCCGAGAACATTGAGAAACTTCGTTTTAAAATTCATGTAAATCCAAAACACGCCTGAAAATCATGAAACTTGGCATGGTGTCATGTCATGGTACTACCATGTTGTGGTAAAAAAATGGCTAAATAGGAACAAGTTTTGGTATAAGCTTCTTACAAACCGGGGCTTCTCTCACGAAGGCTAGTGGTTCTAAGAGGGAACATCTCACCTTTGAGTGCGAAACAATATACGCTGCCCCCCTTGAGTTTCTTTATAGAGGCAACATAGAACTACATGAGTGCCCTATTAAATTTTGGAATTATTCCGGGTTCGTTTCTCCTTTTTATACATTAATTGAGTTTCTGGTCATTTAATGTGCTTAATTCAAATTTGAACTACAAGCACATGCTCCCCTGTACCAAAGTTGGTTGAAAAATCACATGTGTGTCCTCGGGTGAATTTCTAGGTGTAATGCAAGAAATGGGAATGAAATTCAAACATCTGGGCTTCGTGGCTCGGCCGAGAACATAGAGAAACTAGCTTTTAAAATTCTTGTAAATCCAAAGCACGCCTGAAAAACATGAAATTTGGCATGGTGTCATGTCAGGGTACTACCATGTTATGGTAAAAAATTGGCTGAATAGGAACAAGTTTTGGTAGAAGCTTCTTGCAATCCAGAGCCTCTCTCAAGAAGGATAGTGGTTCTAAGAGGGAATGTGTCACCTTTGAGTGCAAAACAATATACGCCGCCCCCCTTGAGTTTCTTTATAGAGGCAACATAGAACTAAATGAGTGCCCTGTTAAATTTTGGAATTATTCCGGGTTCGTTTGGCCTTTTTTATACATTAATTGAGTTCTGGTCATTTAATGTGCATAATTCAAATTTGAACTGCAAGCACATCCTCCTGTGCACCAAAGTTGGTTGAAAAATCACATGTGTGTCCTTGGGTGAATTTCTAGGTCCCATGCAAGAAATGGGAATGAAATTCAAACATCCGGGCACCGTGGCTTGGCCGAGAACATTGAGAAACTTCGTTTTAAAATTCATGTAAATCCAAAACACGCCTGAAAATCATGAAACTTGGCATGGTGTCATGTCATGGTACTACCATGTTGTGGTAAAAAGTTGGCAGAATAGGAACAAGTTTTGGTATAAGTTTCTTGCAAACCGGAGCTTCTCTCAAGAAGGCTCGTGGTTTTGAGAGGGAACGTGTCACCTTTGTGTGCATAATTCAAATTTGAAATACAAGCACATTCTCCAGTGCATCAAAGCTGGTTGAAAAATCACATGTGTGTCCTCGGGTAAATTTCTAGGTCCCATGCAAGAAATGGGAATGAAACTCAAACATCTTAGCATCGTGCCTTGGCTGGAAACATTGAGAAACTTGGTTTTTTAATTCCTGTAAATCCAAAATACGCATGAAAATCGTGAAACTTGTCTTGGTTTCATGACATGGCACCAACATGTTGTGGTAATTTTGCTGTCCGATTTGCGAAGGCGCACACATTAACAATCAACAAAGTCATTTTGGAACAAGTGTTGTCACGTTACAATCGGAAAGACAAGCACTACAGGAATCAACTACTTTGCCGTCTGCCACGGCGGACGGCAAAGGCATGAACGGCGGACGACAAAGGCCTTTGCCATCAGCCGCGGACGGCAAAAGGCTCCGGCAAAGTAGGCTTCGGTAAACAGCTACTTTGCCGTCTGCTACTGATGGCAAAGTCTTTGCCATCCGCCGCAGACGGCAAAGAAGGCGGACGGCAATAATTGCGCTGTCAGTCCGTTAAGTGGCTAACGGCAGGCCTTTGCCGTCCGCCGCTGACGGCAAACTTTCTAGTGTCTTTGCCATCCGCCGTATGATGTCATCTACACGTCACTACATGGCAGGTTCTTTGCCGTCTGCCACTGATGGCAAAGTCTTTGCCGTCTGCCACTGTAGGCAAACTGACCAAACGGGTCAGCTCCCAGGAAGCACAGCTGGATGCCACGTGCCTTCTTTGCCGTCCGCGGCAGACGGCAAAGAGCCCGTTGCTGTCGGTGGTAGACGGCAAAGAGCCTGCATATTGGCTCTTTTATCTGTTTTTATTAAATCCAACAATTTTCATCACAAATATAGATGACATATATAGATATATTTCAAAAGGCCATTACAGAGCAAACATATAAGATATCCAACACATAACTTCATCATCCAACCATATATATTACATGCATAGTTCCATCATACATAACAAGTTCAACATAGAGGCATCCAACCATATATATTACAATAGTTTCATCCAACGATACATGCATAGTTCAACGATACAAAAGAAACAGAGAAAGGGATAAGGAGCACTCCATCTATGCAAGCTTTCGTCAAGTGAATGAACTCTGCAAAATGAAAAATAAGAAAGTTAGAACAAGAAGAGTAGAACAAGAAGAAGACTAGAACAAGAAGAGTATGTCATTTATGAGCTAACTTACGTGAAATGGATCATATATGAGCTAACTAAGTTGAAATGGGTCGTTTATGAGCTAGGTAAGGTGAAATGGATCATTTATGAGCTAACTTAGTTGAAATGGGTCGTTTATGAGCTAACTAAGGTCAAATGGATCGTTTTTCAGGTAACTAAGGTGAAATGGATCTTTTTTAGCTAACTTAGATGAAATGGATCATTTATGAGCTAACTTAGTTGAAATGGATCGTTTTTGAGCTAACTTAGGTGAAATGGATCATTTATGAGCTAATTTAGTTGAAATGGATCTTTTGAGCTAACTTAGGTGAAATGGATCATTTAAGAGCTAATTTAGGTGAAATGGATCGTTTTTTAGGTAACCTAGGTGAAATGGATCGTTTATGAGCTAAATTAGTTGAAATGGATCGTTTATGAGATAACCTAGGTAAGATTGGTCATTTTGGAGTTAACCTAGGTGAAATGGATCATTTTAAAGCTAACGTAGGTAAAATGGATCATTTAGGAGCTAATCTAGGTAAAATGGGTCATTTTTGAGCTAACTTGGATGAACTGGATCATTTATAAGCTAACCTAGGTAAAATGGGTCATTTTAGAGCTAACTTAGGTAAAATGGATCGTCTATAAGCTAACTAAGCTAATTATGCAATTTTTGACATAAGTAAGCTAAGTACAGATCGTTTTAGAGCTAACTTAGGTAAAATGGATGGTTTTGGAGGTCAGTAAGCTTATTAAGTCATTTTGGAGGTGAAGAAGCTAAGTCTAGGTCATTATGGTAAGCATTGGAGGAAATAAAGCTAAGTCTAGGTCTTTATGCATGTGTTAAGCAAAACAATAGATAAACTTACTAAGATGTAGGAGGTGTAGGAGCGGGGTGACTCATGTCGGTAGCTGGAGACGGATCGTGCGATGCTTGTCTGGAGTTACGCTGCACCAAAGATCATTTCCAATGTCTTGTTAGCATGATGACACTCAAATGTTAAGACTAGCAAGTAATGTCCATTCAAATAAAACTCACCGTGGTCCCAGGAGCAATCACTGGCATCGGCGGAGCGGTCTGACCTGTCTTCTCGCACACAGACTGCACATTTGGTTTTGACGACTCAGTCATACTAGTTAGTAATGAGACAAACACTACATGAATGTTTTGGCTAATCTGCAGAAGAAACTTACCACAAGGAGCTCGTACATGGCCCTTGCCTGCATGTCATTCCGTGCCCTCTCCTCCTCCATCATCTTTGTCGTCCTTTCCTCCAACTCCCGCTGCCTCTCCGCCGCCTCCGCTAGAAGTTTCTCTGTTCTATCTCTCTCACTCTGTATAGCAGCCTGCAACACCACTCACATGACCATTTGTAATCATTGATGGAAGCGCACACAATGTAATGGAGAAAGATAACTGAGTACGTATCACTAACCTTGATGGCGAGTTGCACTGGCCTTTCACGAGGCCTTATCTCAGGAGCGGAGCTCGACTGTTGCGCCTTGATCTCCGGGAGAGTGCTAGGACAACGGATAAGTCCATCTCCAATGGCTATGGAGCCATGGGACCTCCCGCCACCAGATATCATCAACAACTCTGGATCAATGGGACCCTGGCTCGGGTTAAAGTCCTCCCCTTTCCTCGCCTTCCCCTCATCTCTATATCTCACGAGCTTGTTGTGGGAGGAGATGTTGGTGAAGTTGTTTGCATCATCGAGGTCAGACTGAGAGAAAGCCTTGACTTTCTTGAAAGAGGCAGTGTGGGCCATGGCATATAGGTTGTACACCTCTGGCACCTTATCCGCCTTATTGTAGCGTGCCTGAAAGAGAGAAACAATGAAAATTAGTAATTAAAGGGCTCAAGCTAGCATGATGAATGAATTGCATGAATCATGAAGCAAACCACATACCCAGTTGCGCCCGAACTGATATAAGTTGGAGCTGCCTTGATGGTGTGGCACACCTTCCATTTGGGCACGTTTTTCCTTGGCCTCGTTGTGGAGGGCTAGCCATCGTTGTGAGCACCACTCATCGACCAACACCTCCCAACAATCCATCCGATCCGCACACCATCTCGGAGGCGCCTAAGTTAGCAAATAGAAACTTGAGCGCTACGGCTAAGAATTACTAAATGAAGGAACTTAAGTAGAGAAGGCCTTAAGAATTACCTTCATGTACTGCTCCTTACTCAGGAACTTATCGCGGCACGCCAGCTTGGTCTTCTTGATACCACGCAAGGCGTAGTAGTCTCGAACAGCCTGCACCCAAGCCTCGTGCCGTAAGTTCTGGAGTAGGCGCTTGCAGACATTCTCGATAACATGTGCCGCGTCCTCCTCGTATCCCTCCTCACACCTGTAGAATGTCTGCAATCAAATGAGACAATATTGATTAGTACAATTAATAACTAGCTAGTTGAATATTTTTAAATGTGTAAAGGAGAAATTACCCAAAACTTTCTGATCACCATGTCTGCCCTCGTGTTGCACACGACACCGTCGATAATCTCATCCGGCGGGGCTGGGGCAGCCACGTAGTGCTCCCAGCTCAATCCAAGCTCTGGAAGCCGACCCTCACCAGGCAACGTGACAAACCCCGGGAAGTTTTGCCGGCAAAGAACTCCAAGGACGGAGTTGGGCCGGCGGACACTATGATGGTGGTCCCAACCCCTGCAGCATGACAAGGCCAACGCATTAGTTATTTGAAAAAACGTGAATGCACAAGGTACAAAAATATTAAATGCACTTACGTACCTCTCCCCATCAGGGAAAATCAACCACCTCTGCTCGCGGGTCACCGGCACGGACGGGAGCCGTGTAGCACCACGCTGGTAGACGGTGCCCCCCTCCTCCTCAAGATCAGTCGGCTCCCCGCCATCATCAGCATGGCCACTCGGCTCCTCGGGCTGATCCGGCCAGGTACCCCATCCGGACGTGTGCTCCTCCGGGGTCACGTGGGCCGAACTCTCGTGGGCCGAAGGCCAGTCGACCCGAGGCTCATGGGCCCAAGACCCGTGGACCGGAGGCTCGTGGACCGGAGTCCGTGTAGCCTCCTCCTCGGACGAGTCCACCCTAGCAGTCACGTGCTCGGGTGAAACGGCTGGGGGTGGCGGCGAGGAAGGCGCCGTAGCAGTCACCCTACCTCCTCTCCCACGACCACGTGCCCCACCTCCTCTCTTGCTACCTCGTCCCCTGCTGGGCACCGCGGTCGACGAAGAAGGGCCCGGCGGTGTGGCCATACTGTCCAGCAACGCTCGGCGGAGAGGTGCGTCTGGAATGGAAGACCTCAGACCACGCTCCCGACCAGCGCCCACCATCTTTCAACACCTGCCATGACAAACAGTAAACGAAATTAGTACAACATAAAAAAAGACCGACATGAATAATAATATATAGCTAGCTATCAAGTTTCATCGGAATAGATCAAATCATTAATGGGGGAGGAGGATTTGTCATTTGTGCTCACCCACGAACGAAGGGGCAGAGCTCGTCAAACGCACGGCGAGGTCGTCGAACACCAAACCTCGCAGCGATGAAACAACTGCACATTTAAAACTACACGATCAACACAATTATATATGATGTTTTTCATAACAAAATCGAAAAATATATGACCTAACTAATAATTCACAAATATATGACCCCGTCGGCCTCTGGAAGGCCAAAGAACACCTTTTCGGGAGGTGTCGGTGGTCGGGGTGTCCTGTCGGTGTC
>NC_041388.1:295580340-295605868 GCF_002162155.2 Triticum dicoccoides
TCTTTGCCGTCTGCTTTTTGGTAGCTGATGGCAAAGAGCTTCTTTGCCGTCAGCTAGCAGAAGACAAAGAGCTGGCAGATGGCAAATTAGCTGATTCCAGTAGTGAAGTATTATTGAAACCATGGGCGTTCTATTTACCATTTACGTGCCGCCACGCGTCCCCTTTTTTTATTAGCTAGAAGGAGCCGTGCAAGGTAGCTATTTGAGTACGGGAGGCGTGCGATTAGACCCTTGCGCGTGCTTATTGGGAGGAGAGCCCTTTGACCTCCATCTGCTGTCCACCTCTCTCCCAAGGTCTCCATTAATGGCGCCCGAGCCTCTGTTTAATGGCGTGGCTATGTCTCACTCGACTGAGATTTAAGAGAGAAAAAAGAAAATCTGTAAAGAAAATTTTGCATGGATCTTGATGTAAGAGCCGATGACCTATATAGCATCTACTGTGACTTATAGCAAGACGGATGAATATATATAAGGACAACGAGAGTGGATAATAATTGTCTTACATAATTAGGAAGATAATTAAGAAAGCCAAATGCGGCTATGCCCGAAATACACAAGGGCAAAAGAAGAAGGAAGACACATACAACGATCTGGCTCGCTGATCTCCACTTTCTTTATGCGTTGCAGGTCGCGGAGACTAGTTCTCGCGACGAACGGTGATGATCTCTTTCATCAGTTTTATGTCCTTAATACGCTGCTTGGCAGCATCCTCGGATTCCTCCACCAACCTTTTGCGCTCGATGCGGAGCATGGCATTCTCGTCCATAAGTTTCTTGACGATGACGCCCATCCTCTGCAACACGACAGTGGTCTCCTCTGCCTGCTTCGGCCTTCCGGCGATCTTCACCATCAACAGGTCGCGCTCGGCCCTGAGCTTTGCATTGCCCTCCCCTAGTTGTCGGATGATGCCGGTAGCCTCGTCCTGCAACCCCGCCCAGCCGGAGATCTGATCCATCTGACTATGGACGATCGCATGCATGCGCCTGTAAGAGTCCTCGCTTGCCCACGAGAAATTTTCCCATGCGCCTGCAGGACCACCGTGCTGCTTCAACGGTGCAGCGGGACATCTCTGCTGCTTCCACGGCATGGCCAGACCAGTCTGCTACATCGACGGTGCGGCAGGACCTATGTGCTGCTTCGGCTGCGCGGTGGGACCTCTGTGTTGCTACTGCTGCGCGGCTGGACATGTCGGCTGCTTTCACGGTGAGGTGGGACATCTCTCGTGCTTCCTCTTCCATGCTCTCCTCTCCCTGGTGGAAATCTCTCGACCTAGAACTCACGCTGGCCATGGCAGACGCAAGGGAAGGATGCTGAATGACTTGATTGTTTTTTGTGGATGAAGAGTTGAGGAGGAATGTGCAGTCATCTTGGCATAGTAGTATTTATAACCGAGTAGTACTAATACGCTCCTAAGGGGGAAACCATTTAGGTTGTGATCGGTGTGAATAGGTTTGGAATGTGATGAGACGCAGGTTCAAAATTTATTGACGGTTCTAGTTTCGAAGTGCGACACTATTCCTGGATGGCGTAACATGGGCACGTGTTCTCGGCTGTGGTGTAGCATATGCCATGGTACTTCTTTTTCTACTGCTATGTACGTGCAATAACTGGCACTGTCAGATACATATTTTACAGTTATTGGGGTGTTCGACAGGAATAGCCTGGTGGTGAGCTATAGACTAGTCTTTTTTCACACACATTACATTGACACATATCATCTCTCTCCCTCTTTCCCACGCACACACCTATCTCTCAGGACTTCTCGCATGCACCATCTCTAGCTCCCTAGGTTGATGCCACCCACATACACTTGTACTCCGAGTTTAGTACGTTATACATGAAGAGAAGAGGTGCATGCACGCACTCGTCCTCTCTGACACAAGCATCTGTAGCTATGAATTGTAGTGTTCTCAACCATCCGATTAGCTGTATCATAGGTTTCATCTTGCTCCTTGGCCTTGAGATTGACAAGTTTAAAACACATAGGCTAAGCTGGAGGCGCGAGGTTTTGGTTAATGAGCGGGCCGCACACGGCACCAACACGACACGAGCTTCATCTGCCTGGTGTGCTGTCGGGTGGGTTGTCCAAGTATATACGCAACCAGGCCCTCCTTGGTATCTGCACCTCGACTTATGCGCAGAGGAATTAGGATCGGAGGGAGTACTACTAGTAGTACTACTACTTTGATGTGTCGCGTCAACTCGCACAAGTATGCAACACTTCCTAAACAAACAAGCATATAAGCTATTATACTTCTTACCCAAAGGATATTTATATCCAACTGACACAAAATATCCATTCGACTGTTGAAAATTACTTTAACTGCCAATCTGATGTCGAAGTAATTGCCGCATTGCCATCAAAACCCACCATCTCTTAAGCTAAAGTAGACCGAGCTAACCCCTATATTAGCATATTACGAAGATAAACAGAAGGCACTGTAGAATCATTTAGGACGTGAGCTTGTCAATTTGAATGTGGAGGGACACCAGCTTAGCCCCGACCAGTAGCTTGGTCGGAACTATGAAGAAGGTCAGCTCCTACACGATGATGTCACCGGGATCCTTGCTTCTTGTCACCTCCATTTCCACTTTGACGGTGTTGGTCCTGCCTTTGGGCTCCCTCGACGGGCCGTTTACCCACAGCATGGCCATGTAGTACGGTAGTGGGGACGCCCCCTCTCTGATGCAGACGACCGACAGGGCGATAGGCGCGTCGATGTCGAGCATGCCGCCGACCTAGAAAAATGCACGGCCGTCCTCCTCTGCGAACAGCAAGAGCCGTGGCTCCGACAGTGGCACTTGCAGCTGGAGCGCCTTGCCGTACTGGATCCTATGCACGGGCATGGGATGCACGGTGCTGATGTGGTGGGAGAGCGCCGACGGTGGGCCTTCGTTGCCACAGACGGGCACGAGACATTTGCAGGGCGCGAATGGACACACGCTCTGGTGATTGGCGAGCTTGTGGTAAGTGACGTAGAGCCCACAACCTTCATGCGGGCACTCCACCCTCACCGAGGAGAGGACGGCATCCACCGCCGTGTTCCGCACGTCAAAGCCACCGCTGCGCTCGCACTTCTGGCACTACCGTTGGTTATCGGGGCGCTCAACGCAACAGTCCGCGCAGGCTAGGTGCCCTCCCTTGCACTGCACAAATCAATCGAACATCACATCAATCAAGAAACATGCACCTTGCTCGATTAGCCGAATGGACGAGGTGTATTCGAACCTCATACACTGGAGGCTTCAAGGGGCGAAGGCACAAGGGGCAGTGGAGCAAGGTGAGTGTAACGCCCCTGATACAACTTTCCATATTTGTAACTCTGACTCTTGCCTTTTCTGGAGATGCGATACGATATTTCCTTCGTGTTTGGGTTTTTGTCTTCGTTTTGTTTTTGTCCAAGTCATGCATTTCATATCATGTCATCATGTGCATCGCATTTGCATACGTGTTCGTCTCATGCATCCAAGCATTTTCCCCATTGTCCGTTTTGCTATCCGACACTCCTACGTCCTCCTGCGTCCCCCTTTTGTCTCTTTTCATGTGCGGGTGTTAAACATTCTCGGAATGGACCGAGATTTGCCAAGCGGCCATGGTACACCACCGATAGACCGCCTGTCAAGTTTCATGCCATTTGGAGTCTGTTTGATACTTCAACAGTTAACCGGGGAACCGTAAAGGCCTCGTGTGTGTTGCAGCCCAACACCCCTCCAAAGCGGCCCAATAACCCATCCAAACCTCTGCCATGTCCTCCGTCGTCGGATCACGATCGCGTGGTCGAAAACTACACCTCATTTGGACACTCATACCTCCTCCGACCTACAAATAAGTGTCTCCCTCCGAATTTTCGCGGATCAAACCCTTCCTTCCCCTTCCTCGCGCCGCCGGACATGTCCACCCTCGCTGGACATGTCCAGCCGACCACGTCACCCAAACCAATCGGGTCGTGCCACCTCAGCACCGCCGCCACCCGGAACCACTAGCGTGCCGCCACGTTGCCTCCCCACCGCGCCTCTCTCTCCTCGCCGCGCCGCGACCCGCCCTGGGACGATCTGGGTCGAGCCGCGCGCCGCCCGTCCAGCGCCGCCGCCTGAGCGCCTGCGCCGCTCGCTCTCTGCCGCCACCTCGCCGCCTCCGCCGCTCGCCGCTGCTGCACCGCGGAGTGCCGCCGCCCCGCCGGCGAACGCCGCCGTCTCCGCCGCCCTGCGCCTCGCCTCCTCGCCCGGTGTACCTCCTCCTTCCCAAGCTCTGACTCTGGCGAGCTTCTCCATCTCCGGATCCATCTCCCTCTCTGGCCACAGCATCTTCGGCGAGATCCCGGCTGCCTCGACTTCCGTGCACCGAAACCCTAGATCTCGCGGGGTGAGATTTTCACCAAGTCTTTTCTGTTAAGTTTTTATGCCCCTGTTCATCATGCCATAACTTCATGACCGTAGCTCCATTTCATGCGCATGATATATCAAAATGTTTATCATGATGTGCTCTTCATTTTGTTCCATTGTGTCATGCTTGTTTGAGTCCGTATTGACGCCCAAATCATTGATGCAAGAGTGCTATAAAATGTTAGCTCCTGTTACTTATCAGTTTATGAGCATTTGCCAATTTTGTCACATTTGTTGTGTGCTGCATATGGGCTTGAGCTCTACATGTGTTTTGGTCTATGCGATGCCATCTTTACAGGGGTGTATTCCATGCATTTGTTTGATCAATGTGGTGACTAGCACAAGCATGCAAAGTAGCCTTCGTGATATTGCTGATTTCAGGGACTTAGGATTATGCTAAGTCCTTGGTCTGCTGTTATTTTTATGCCATGTAACCATGTTGCTACAGTGAGATCCATGCTTCTTTTGAGTTGCTTCAGTAAGGATGATTTGGACATATGTTTGTGCTCTATCCATCCATGTCCCTGGTTGCATTTATGGAGTGCCCTAGCATGACTTAATCTTGCTCTACTTTTGCTATAAAATATTCCTGGCAGATTGTTTACATGTTAATCAATTTTGCCATGGTTGTTGTAGTTGATCCAAGCATACTATAAACTTGCTATTGCCTTGGTTAGCTTAATAAACATGTCTTCTTGATGATTCTATGCTTATCTTGTCATGCAATGCCTTGTGGTGAGTGAATCGAGCTCGCAAAGTTGCCTTTATAACTCTGTTTATGTCATGCTTAGTTTTCTGTCAAGTCTGAATCTGTTAACGAAACTTGCTATGTTTACATGGGTGCCATCATATCTTTTGATCCGTTTTGACTCATGGTCAGTAAGGGACTTTTGATCTATGCTTTGAGTAGATTCATGCCATGCCTTGTATTGCTATGATACGTTCCTGTAGCATGTGGTTAGATTGCTCTAAACATGTCTTCCTGATGTTAATTTCCTGGCATGTTGATATTTTCACTAAGTCTGTGATGCTGATATCTTTTGCACTTTTGCCATGCTTCTTTGAACCTGCTCTTGTGTGATTTAGCCGTAGCTCATTGTTCATATTTTGTCAAGCATCTTGAGTAGATCATTGTCATGTGTTTTGTTGCTATGTTGGAGTGCAGTAGCTTAGTTTCTTGTTGCATTCTAGATAGCATCGTGTTGTTAATCGCAGAATTGTGCCTTTCTCGTTTTGCTTGCCATTTGCAAACCGTGCATTCGATTCTGGTGATCTTTATATTTATTTCAACCGAAATCATCTCATCTTTCCAATGGCACATTTGGTTTGCCAAGTTGATGCCTGGTTCAATTTTTTCCTTTTCTAAGCACGCATTTGCATTGCATCTCACATCTCGCATATCATGCCATGTTTTGCATCATGTTGCTTGCACATTGCACCGTGGTTGATTGTTGTTTCCTTTGCTTGTGTTCTTGCTTTGGGTAGAGCCGGGAGATGAGTGCGTGATCGAGGAACCTGTTGAGTATGCTGACGAGGATCAAGCTTTCGTCAACTTTGAGAACTTTGTAGGCAATATGACCATACCCTCGAAATCACTTCTATCTTTGCTTGCTAGTTGTTCGCTCTATTGCTATGCCGCGATACCTACCACTTTCTATATCATGCCTCTCATATTGCCATGTCAAGCCTCTAACCCACATTTCCTAGCAAACCGTTTTTGGCTATGTTACCGCTTTGCTCAGCCCCTCTTATAGCGTTGCTAGTTGCAGGTGGAGATGAAGTTTGTTCCATGTTGGAACATGGATGTTGTTGGGATATCATTATTATATCGTATTTACTTTAATGCATCTATATACTTGGTAAAGGGTGGAAGGCTCGGCCTTATGCCTGGTGTTTTGTTCCACTCTTGCCGCCCTAGTTTCTGTCATACCGGTGTTATGTTTCTTGATTTTCCGTTCCTTACGCGGTTGGGTGTTATGGGAACCCCTTGACAGTTCGCTTTGAATAAAACTCCTCCAGCAAGGCCCAACCTTGGTTTTACATTTTCTTAACAACCTATCACCTTCCCTTGGGTTCTGCGGACTCGAGGGTCATCTTTATTTTAACCCCCCCAGGCCAGTGCTTGTCTAAGTGTTGGTCCGAACCTGTCAGCCGCCGGTGGCCACCAGGGGCAACTCTGGGTTGGCCTACCGGAAGTTTGGACAATTCGGTGTTGCCCGGAGAACGAGATATGTGCATCTCCTATCAGGATGTCGGCACATCAGGTGGCTTTGCTGGTCTTGTTTTACCATTGTCGAAATGTCTTGTAACCGGGATTCCGAGTCTGATCGGGTCTTCCTGGGAGAAGGAATATCCTTCATTGACCGTGAGAGCTTGTGATGGGCTAAGTTGGGACACCCCTGCAGAGTTTTGAACTTTCGAAAGCCGTGCCCGCGGTTATGGGCAGATGGGAATTTGTTAATATCATGTTGTAGAGAACTTGAAACTTAACTTAATTAAAATGCATCAACCGCGTGTGTAGCGTGATGGTCTCTTTCCGGTGGAGTCCGGGAAGTGAACACAGTTCTTGTGTTATGATTGAACGTAAGTAGTTTTAGGATCACTTCTTGATCATTTCTTGCTTCTCGATTGTGCTTTCCTTCTCTTCTCGCTCTCTTTTGCATAAGTTAGCCACCATATATGCTAGTGCTTGCTGCAGCTCCACCTCACTACCCATTCCTACCTTTAAGCTTAAATAGTCTTGATCGCGAGGGTGTGAGATTGCTGAGTCCTCGTGACTCAGATATACTTCCAAACAGTTTGTAACACCCACGATGTGGCTATATCTCGCACGTGTTGGGGCACGACTTAGAGGCATAGCCGCATAGTAGGTTTGTCGCAAGAGGGGTAATCTTCACACAATCCCATGTACTGAATAAGAAAGGGATAAAGAGTTGGCTTACAATCGCCACTTCACACAAATACAAGTTAAACATACATCATCCAGAATACAATCAAGGTCCGACTACGGAACCCAAATAAAAGAAGACAACCCCAAATGCTAGATCCCCGATCGACCCAACTGGGCTCCACCACTGATCAAAAGGGAACGAAACAAAACAACGAGCAAGATCTTCATCGAGCTCCCACTTGAGCTGGGTGCGTCATCTGCACTGGTATCATCGACACCTGCAATTGTTCGGAAGTATCTGTGAGTCACAAGGATTCAACAATCTCACACCCACGAGATCAAGACTATTTAAGCTAATGGGTAAGAAAGGGTAGTGAGGTGGAGCTGCAGCAAGCACTAAGCATATATGGTGGCTAACATACGCAAATAAGAGCGAGAAGAGAAGCAACACAACGGTCATGAAGCTAGAAATGATCAAGAAGTGATCCTGAATCTACTTACGTTCAAGCATAACTCAAGAACCGTGTTCACTTCCCGGACTCCACCGGAAAGAGACCATCATGGCTACACACGCGGTTGATGCATTTTAATTAAGTTAAGTTTCAAGTTCTTTACAACCGGACATTAACAAATTCCCATCTACCCATAACCGCGGGCACGACTTTCGGAAGTTCAAAACCCTGCAGGGGTGTCCCAACTTAGCCCATCACAAGCTCTCACGGTCAACGAAGGATATTCCTTCTCCCAGGAAGACCCGATCAGACTCGGAATCCCGGTTACAAGACATTTCGACAATGGTAAAACAAGACCAGCAAAGCCACCCGATGTGTCGACAAATCCCGATAGGAGTCGCACGTATCTCATTCTCAGGGCAACACCGGATGTGACTAGCTACGAGTAAAACCAAACCTCAAGTTTCCCCGAGGTGGCCCCGCAGGTAGCTCGGTTCGGACAAACACTTAGACAAGCACTGGCCCGGGGGGGGGGCTAAAATAAAGATGACCCTCGGGAGCGCGAATCCCAAGGGAAAAGTAGGTGGTGGTGAGACAAATGGTAAAACCAAGGTTGGGCCTTGCTGGAGGAGTTTTATTCAAAGCGAACTGTCAAGGGGTCCCCATAACACCCAACCGTGTAAGGAACACAAAATCAAGGAACATAACACCGGTATGACGGAAACTAGGGCGGCAAGAGTGGAACAAAACACTAGGCATAAGGCCGAGCCTTCCACCCTTTACCAAGTATATAGATGCATTAATTAAATAAGAGATATTGTGATATCCCAACATATCCATGTTCCAACATGGAACAAACTTCATCTTCACCTACAACTAACAACACTATAAGAGGGGCTGAGCTAAAGCGGCAACTTAGCCAAACAACGGTTTGCTAGGAAAGGAGGGTTAGAGGCTTGACATGGAAATATGGGAGGCATGATATAGCAAGTGGTAGGTATCGCGACATAGCAATAGATCGAGCAACTAGCAAGCAAAGATAGAAGTGATTTCGAGGGTATGGTCATCTTGCCTGAAATGAACTCAGAGTAGTCGAAAGCTTGATCCTCGTAATCGTACTCAACAGGTTCCTCGATCACGTACTCGTCTCCCGGCTCTACCCAAGGCAAGAACACAAGCAAAGGAGCCAACAATCAATCACGGTGCAATGCGCAAGCAACATGATGCAAAACATGGCATGACATGCGGTATGTGATATGCAATGCATATGCGTGCTCCGGAAGGAAAAGAATGATCAAGGCATCAACTTGGCAAACCAAGCGTGCCGCTGGAAATATGAGTTGATTTCGGTCGAAATCGATATAAAGATCACCGGAATCGGATGCAGGGTTTGCAAATGGCAAGCAAAACAAGAATGGCATGATTCTGCGATTAACAACACGATGCCATCTAGAATGCAACAAGAAACTAAGCTACTGCACTCCAACATAGCAACAAAGCATATGGAAGTGATCTAATAAAGATGCTTGAAAAAAGATGAACACTGAGCTATGGCTAAATTACACAAGAGCAGGTTCAAACAAGCATGGCAAAAGTGCAAAAGATATCATCATCACAGACTTAGTGAAAATACTAACATGCCAGGAATTAACATCAGGAAGCAATGTTTAGAGCAAGATAACAACATGCTACAGGAACAGAACATAGCAAACAAAGGCATGGAATGAATCTACTCAAAGCATAGAACAAAAGTCCCTTACTGACCATAAGCCAAAAAGGATTAGAAAATATGATGGCACCCATGTAAACATAGCAAGTTTCGATAACAGATTCAGACTTAGCAGAAAACGGAGCATGGCAAAACAGAGTTATGAAGGCCCCTTCGCGAGCTCGATACACTCAACACTAGGCATTGCATGACAAGATAAGCATAGCATCAGCAAGAAGACATGTTTAAGAATCTAACCATGGCAAGAACATGTTTATAGCATGCATGGATCAACTACAATAACCATGGCAAAATTGATTAACATGTAAACAGTCTGCCAGGAACATTTTATAGCAAAAGTAGAGCAAGTTTAAGTCATGCTAGATTACTCCACAATTGCAAACAGGGGCATGGATGTATAGAGAATAACCATATGTCAAAATCACCCTTACTAAACATACTCAAAAGAAGCATGGATCTCATAGTAGCAACAAGAATACATGGCATAAAAATAACAGCAGGGAAAATGACAGTGAAATTCTAAGTCTCTGAAATCAGCAATATCCTGAGAGCTAATTTGCATGCTTGTGCTAGTCACCACATTGATCACAAAAATACATGGCATACACCCCTGTAAAGATGGCATGACATAGACCAAAACACATGTAGAGCACATGACCATATGCAGCACACAACAATTGTAGCAAAAATGACAACTGCTCATAATCTGCTAAGAATCAGCACCTAACATTTTATAGAACTCTTGCATCAGTCATTTGGGCATCAAGATGGACTCAAACAAGCATGGCACAGTGGAACAAAATGAAGAACACAACATGACGAACATTTTGATATATCATATGCATGGAATGGAGCAGCGAGCACAAAGTTATGGCATGTCAAACATGGCACCAGAATGCAGACATTACGAGGACTTAGGCGAAATATACCCTCCAAAAAGTTGGACGAAGGGGATCGGGATGGAGCAGTCCAGGCACGGGCGTGTTTGGTTCGGGTGCCTGGTGGATCTCATCCAACTCGACGGGATCCGGCGACGAGGCGGCCGGCGATGTCTAATCTGGGGAGCGACGGCGTGGTCCGAGGGCGGGAAGGGGCGGAGGAGGTCTGGCGGGCACCGGCGGAGGCGCGCGGCGGCTCCAGTCGCCGGCGGGAGGAGCAGGGGCGGCGGCCGCGGACGACGCCGGCGAGGCGGCGACGGAGCCTCAGGCGGCGATGGGGGCGGGGTACCCGGGCGGCGGCGCGGAGATCCGGGCCCGGGCGGGCCTGCGATGGGCTTCCCCGGGACGCGCGGTGGCAGGACGGCAGCGAGATAGGTGGCGAGCTCGGGTTGGACATGTCCGGCGGCGGAGTGGACATGTCCGGCGCGTGGAGGAGGAAGATCTAGGGTTTAGACCGCGAATTTGGATGGGGGAGGCCTTTTTATAGGTAGCAGCAGGTAGGAGTGCCCAAATGAGGTGCAGTTTTCGGCCACGCGATCGTGATCGAACGGCCGAGAGGATGGAGGGGATTAGGATGGGTTTGTGGGCTGGCTTGGATGGGTGTTGGGCTGCAACACACACGAGGCCTTTACAGTTCCCCGATTAACCGTTGGAGTATCAAACGAACTCCAAATGGCATGAAACTTGACAGGCGGTCACCCGGTGGTGTACCAAGGCCACTTGGCAAATCTCGGTACATTCCGAGAATGTTTAACACCCGCACACGAAAAGAGGCAAAAGGGGGCGCCGGAGGACATAGGAGTGTCAGATTGCAAAACGGACAACGGGGAAAATGCTCGGATGCATGAGACTTACACATATGCAAATGCGATGCACATGATGAAACGATATGAAATGCATGACATGAAAAAAATGCAAAAGAAGATAAAACCCAACCACGAAGAAATCTCATAACTCATCTCCGGAAAAGGCAAGAGTCGGAGTTATGAATATGGAAAGTTGTATCCAGGGCATTACACAGTTGAAGGTGCCGATGATGCCAGTGCAGGTGACACAACTGAGCTCAAGTGGGAGCTCGATGAAGTTTGTGTTCATTGTGTTGTTTCGTTGATCAGTAGTGGATCCCAGTTGGGACAATCGGGGATCTGGCATTTGGGGTTGTCTTTCTTTATTTTGGTTCCGTAGTCGGACCTTGATTGTATTCTGGATGATGTATGATATATTTATGTATTGTGTGAAGTGGCGATTGTAAGCCAACTCTTTATCCCTTTCTTATTCAGTACATGGGATGTGTAAAGATTACCCCTCTTGTGACATGCCTACCATGCGGTTATGCCTCTAAGTCGTGCTCCGACACGTGGGAGATATAGCCGCATCGTGGGTGTTACAGTGAGGTCCATCGAGACCATAGAGAGCTCCATAGTCGGGTCCTGTTCCGTCTGCATGATCTCGCCCTCCTCGTGCACAACCATCTCTCGCTTTATTCGAGCCGGGGCATCACAAGCTTTACCGTCACATATTCATACTACTTCAAGGTGCATTAAATCAACACATGCAAGTATCAAAAGGAGTGTCAAGACATGCATGCATTGTAATTAATGCATCGGTAAATGCGAATTGTTGAAATATATCGAGTGTTGTTGGGGATATAACTATCAGTCATGACCCGCCCAGGAGGGGCCGGGTCAACCCCAATGGCGGGTCACGAAGGAAGCCCAGTAAACACTCAAGACGATAGTTTATTAAACCTTATGGAAGGCCTAAAGGCCCGGAGGCGGCTTAAGGCCCAATACTGTAAACCACCGTATATAAGGGAAAACTTGTGTAGAAAGGCATGTAAAAGAAGACACCGAACCGGACACGTTTTATGAGCCGGACGAGACTCTGTAGGCCACCAGGCATCAACCCGTGTATATAAGGGGACGACCCAGTGGCGGTTGAGGGCAAGAAACAAGAGATCGATAACCAAGTCGACGAACTAGCCTCTTGGTAATCGAAACCCCAGCAATACCAAAACAACTAGACGTAGGGTTTTACCTTCATCGTAAGGGGCCGAACTAGTATAAAACCTCTCGTGTCCTTTGTCCCGGTTAACCCCTTTAAGCTTCCTAGTTGTGATGGCCCTACGACTAAGTCCTTCCACTAGGACATCTGCCGTGACAATTCCACGACAATTGGCGCCCACCGTGGGGCCAGCGCATGGTGGATTTGAGTTCTTGAAGGGCAACTTCGAAGGGCTCAAGGGATACGCTATGGGCCGGATGACCAAGAGTCGTCGTGGCAAGCTCTACATCGACGACGAAGGCTGGGCCCCTGAGGCCAGCTCAATCGAGTATGGGTACCGGGTCCCCTTCGGCGGAATTCATGTCTTCATCGGCCGGATCGGCGAGTCAGGCCCTGAGCCGGACATCCACACCAACCTTTTCGAAATGGCTCAGCGCACGAGGACCACCCGTGTTCAATCTGTCGTGAAGCATGCTTTCGTAGGATGCGTCCACGGTGGTGAATGCTCTGAAGGATCGGTGGATGGTGCTGAGACGGCCGTCTGTTCCGACGCTACATCATCAACGGGTGAGACAGACTCTTTTTATCAGCTGCAGGATGGCATGCTCGGGGGCTGTTCCGATGGCAGCAGTATACCGGACCCCCTTGAGCCGCCGAATTGGGCCGGAGACTTCATGGCAGGAACACAACCCGAGCAGAACTCCACAGCAGCAACAACAACAACTATCGGGTCATCCGCAGCCGGGTCAGGAGACCCCGTGCGCCCCGCGGCTCAGATTCTAATGGACCTCATGGATAAACTTACGAATCTGTTGACTGTCGTGGTAGAGCCGGTGGACAAAGCACAACATGATGTAGAGGTGGCACGCGTACGTGAAGAGATGGTACAAGCTAAAGAAAATTTAGCAGCAGAGGAGGTCAGGATGGTAGCGGAGCAGGCAGCTTTGGACGTTCGTGCTCAACAGCTTCAAGCGGAGGCTTTTCGGCTCTCGGTGGATCTGAACGCGTCAAACGAGGTTATGAGAAGAAGGCATTAGAAAACTCTGTCACGTCTACCTCTGACGCTCGATCCTAGGAACCTTTTTCATACACCCGAGGCTGGGGCAAGCAACCCGCCGGAGGCAAATCGGATCACGACGCCCGGGGCACCAGTTCAACCGCGCGCCATGGAACCACCTCGTGTACATACCGCTCCACCTCATTATGTGCCAACACTGCCGGATCACTTCTCCAATCCCTTAAAAAACCTCATTGCAGCGTTGGCTCGTTTGGCGGCTCCCCCGATGGAAGGCGACTCGCTGGCGGCAATCGAAATGCGAAGGGTGAGAGAACTTCTTCAAACAGCTCTGGCATAGCAGGATGCATACTCCTACAGTCGAGACAGGATCCATTCAACTCCTCGCCTGAGCTGGAGCCCAGGCTACAGTAGGCATATGGACTCAGCTGACATGTCAAGCAATGCTTAACGCCGCAACCGGCCGCACAAGCATGAGCCGGTACAGGCTAGAGCCCTTAACTTGGCGGATCAGGAGAGGATCCGACAAGAAATTGAGCGAGCAGTTCAACTGGCAGCGGAGCAGGCGGCTCATCAGAATTTTCCGGCTTATCTAGCAACCTCGGTTGAGGCAGGAGTGGCCACAAGAACCGGAGGTGTCCCTTGCCTGGTGCCGGCCATACGTAATGAGCGTTTGCCAAAGGACTTCAAGGGGCCTCATAAGGTGCCTAATTACATAGCCGACTTTTAGCCTGGGGCTTGGATCGAGAGTTATGAGATGGCTATGGAGTTGTTGGAGGTCAGCGATGCGGCGATGGCCAAGTATTTCACTATGATGTTGGATGGAACAGCTCGTACTTGGTTGAAGGGGTTGCCACCCAATTCTATCGGCTCATGGGCGGAGTTGAAGACCTGGTTCATTCAGAACTTCAAAGACACATGTAAACAACCCATGTCGATTGTGGACCTGACTAATTGTAAACAAGAGGACGGTGAATCTACAACCCATTGGGTACGCCGGGTCAAGGAGATAATACATTCATCTGATAAGATGGATGCCGGCTCAGCAGTCTTGATGTTGGAGAAAAACTGCCGTTTTGAACCTCTGAAACAGAAGTTGAGGAGGCTCAAGCGTGACTGCAATGAGATGGGCTAGTTGATGGCGGCTCTCGTCAAGTATGCTGATTCTGATAGTACCAAGGATCCGGTGTCCAATGAAGAAAAGACAGCGAAGGGAAAGAAGAACGGCAACGGCAAGGGTCACTAGCATAACCCGGCAAATCAAGGAGGTAATAAACGTAAGGCTGATGAGTTTGTCGCTAACACCAACGCGCACGGCGGCAATCAACGGCGCAAGGGCTGGCAACCCCCTCGGTCGGGTGGGTCAGGTCCCACCTTTGAGCAACTATTGAATGAACCTTGTCCAAGACACGACACCCGGGAGAAGCCAACCACCCACCTGTGGAAGGATTGTACAATCATGAAGGCATTTAAAAATTCAAATGTGTTTGATGGAGATCACGGCCCAGGCGGCAGTTCAGGTGGGGGCGGTTTCCATGGCCCGGGCGCCGGCTCAGGTGGAGGAGGATTTCACGGTCAGTGTCATCCAGGTAACCAAGGAGGATATAATCCACAACCCGGCCAAGGTAATCAGCAGCAATAGTCCGGATATCAGAGCAACCCAAAACAGTTGAATAGTGGGCAATACCATGTGTTCACCACTAGTTTATGTAAGAGGGACCAGAAGCTTCAAAAGAGGGCCGTCAATGTCATTGAGCTGGTGATTCCATGTTACTTACGTTGGTTAGAACATCCTATTGTGTGGAGCAGAGAGGATCATCCACCCCGGGTTGATAATCCGGGTCACTTGACCTTGGTAGTGGCGCCTCAGGTTGGTGGATATAAATTCACTAAGGTGCTCATGGATGGAGGCAGCAACATCAACATCCTCTACTATGAGACGTCCTGTCAGATGGGGTTGACTGATAAGAGTCTTAAGCAATCCAACACTGTTTTTCATGGTGTGGTACCTGGCAAGTCGGCATACCCAGTTGGTAAGATTGAACTGGAAGTAGCCATTGGGGATGAGTATGACTCCAGAGCAGAAAAATTAACCTTTGAGGTGGTTAAGATCAAAAGCCCATATCATGCTTTGTTTGGACGGCCGACTTATGCCAAGTTCATGGCTCGGCCATGTTATGTGTATTTGCAGCTCAAGATGCCGGGTTATAAGGGCACCATTACAGTACATGGAAGCCGGAAAATAGCCTTGGAGTGTGAAGAAGGTGATGCTGCATATGCTAAGTCTGTTTGTGCGACAGAGGAGTTAAAGTTTTATAAGGATCATGTTGACCCGACAGATATGACGTCTTTAAAGAAACCAACAACGGAGCATGAGCCGGTGTTGAAATTCAAATCAACTGATGACACCAAGATGGTTGACTTTGTGCCTGGCGACTCATCCAAGCAGTTCATCATCAGTGCCAACTTGGATCCAAAATAGGAAAGCGCGCTCATCGAGTTCATCCATGAGAACCGGGACATCTTTGCTTGGAAACCTTCTGACATGCCGGGTGTCCCGAGGGAACTTGCTAAGCACACTCTCAATATTGATTCAAAGTTTAAACCGGTTAGACAGTTTCTCCAGCGGTTCAATGAGGAAAGGCGCAAGGCCATTGGAGAAGAGGTGGCCCGACTCTTGGCGGCCGGGTTCGTTGTGCAAGTCTTTCACCCAGAGTGGTTAGCCAACCCGGTGCTTGACTCAAAAAGAACGGCACCTGGCGTATGTGTGTGGATTACACCGATTTAAGCAAGGCTTGTCTGGATGACCCTTTTGCTCTCCCCCGTATTGATCAGATCATCGATGCTACAGCGGGTTGCGCACGTTTGAGTTTTTTGGATGCTTATTCAGGTTATCATCAGATCAAGATGGCAGTCAAAGATCAGGATAAGACAACTTTTATCACTCCGTTTGGAGCTTTCTTCTATGTGTCTATGCCTTTTAGGCTTAAGAGTGCCCAGGCGACTTATCAACAGTGTGTGCAGAATTGTCTTCACAATCAGATTGGGCGTAATGTTCATGCTTATGTGGACGATATAGTGGTAAAGTCCAAGAAAGAGGAAACCTTGGTCACATATATGAAAGAGACCTTCGATAACCTCCGGATCTACAAAATGATGCTTAACCCGACTAAGTGTGTTTTTGGAGTCCCAGCCGGCAAGCTCTTGGGGTTTTTGGTGTCCAACCGAGGTATTGAAGCTAACCCGGAGAAGATTAAGGCAATCACATCCCTGGCCAAACCAACATGCATCAATGACGTTCAATGGCTAGCGGGTCGTGTGGCTGCTTTAAGCCGGTTCATAAGCCGGTTAGGGGAGAAGGCGATGCCTTTGTATCAGATGATGAAGAAAACAGATGATTTCGTTTGGAGTGAGGCTGCAAACTCTGCTTTTGAGGATCTGAAGACACAGCTTGCTGAGCCATTAGTTCTTGCTGCTCCAATTGAGAAAGAGCTGCTATAGTTGTATGTAGCCGCTAACTCACGGGCTGTTAGTGTAGCAATTGTGGTGGAGCGCAAAGAGGTTGGCAAGGAACATCCGGTTCAATGGCCAGTTTATTACATCAGTGAGGTACTGATCGAATCTAAACAAAGATATCCACATTGGCAGAAGCTCATGTACGGGGTGTTCATGGCAAGCCGGAAGCTCAAGCATTATTTTCAAGGTCACCCGATCACTGTGGTTAGCTATGCGCCTTTGGGGGACATCATCGAAAATAGAGAGGCCACTGGACGAGTCGCCAAGTGAGCCATTGAACTTGGATCTCTTGGGTTGAAGTATGTGCCATGTACTGTGATCAAGTCTCAGGCGCTGGTTGACTTTATTAATGACTGGACAGAGATGCAGATGCCGGAGGAGAAACCAGACAACACATATTGTACTATTCACTTTGATGGGTCCAGACAGTTGGAAGGCTCGGGGGCTGGAGTTGTTTTAACCCCCCCCCCTCGAGGTGACAAATTTTGTTATGTGTTGCGGCTGATGTTTCCTTGCACTAACAACGCAGCAGAATATGAAGCCTTGCTCCATGGTCTTCGAGTGGCCAAAGAGATGAGCCTGAGCCGGGTCCGGTGTCTTGGCGACTCAACATGTATCAGGCAAGTGGGATTACAAAGACCCTCTCATGGCGGCTTATCTCCGTGAAGTTGATGCTGTTGCAGGACATTTTAAAGGATATCAGGTGGAACACATTGACCGTAGGAAGAACGAAGCGGCTGATGCTCTAAGCCGGTTGGGATCTCAGCGTAAGCCGGTGCTGTAAGTGCATCTAGTGCCACCCCTAGTTGGTTTTGGAGTATTGACGACAAACCTAGTTGAGGGACTAATGTGTTTGTGAGAATTGCAGGATAGCACAGGTAGAAGTCCCTCATTGATTCGGTTTTCCTACCAGAGATGACCCCTAAAAATGTATGAAGACATTAAAGTCAAAGGTGGTATATGAAGATATTCACATTGAAGACTATGACAAGAGAAGACACCACATGAAGCCTATGGAGCTCGAAGACTTAGATCTTTCATAGTTCTTTTTCTTTTGTGTTGAGTCATAGGAACCACCGTACTGTTAAGTGGGGTCCAAGAGAACAAGTCAGACTGACTGAAGTGATGCCTAACCAAAAACCTATGTCTTCAAGTGAAGACTATGAGAGCGAATCTTGTCCAGAGTCGGACAAGTCAACTTTGCTTGTAGCCCAAGTAAAGTTGTCGTGTGAGTTTGAAATCTGACCGTTGGAACATGTGTCAGTTCCTTAGTGACCCAGGGTCATTTCAGACAAATCAGGTTGGGTTGCCAAGTGGCTATAAATAGCCCACCCCCCACAACCATAAACGGTTGGCTGCTCAGATTGAGAGTACGGCTTTTGTCGTTTGAGAGCAACCCACCTCGAAGCCTTTGAGAGAGAATTCCTTGCGAGGATAAATCCCTAACCACCCAGAGCCAGAGAGAATTGGGCATCGCTTAAGTCTTCTTGTCTGTGTGATCTGAAGACTTATTACACTTGAGGACTGTGCATCCTCCAGCCGGTTAGGCGTCGCATTCTGAGCATCCAAGAGACATTGTGGATTGCCGGTGAACGAAGTCTGTGAAGGTTTGGGAGTCTACCTTGAAGACTTACCAGAGTGATTGGGCGAGGTCTGTGTGACCTTAGCTCAAGGGGATTACAGTGAGGACTGGGTGTCCTGAGCTGCGTGTTCAGGACTGGGTGTCCGGGACTGTGTGTCCTAAGGTTTAAATACCTAGCCGCCCCAACCAGACGTACAGTTGTCACAGCAACTGAAACTGGTCCAACAAATCATTGTCTTCAACGAGTCATTGGTTTCATCTTCCCTTCCCTTTACTTACTGTTGCTCCTTGTGAAGTCATTGTATGTTTGCACTATCTTTTGTCTTCACTGAGTGACTGCATGTTCTGTATGGCTTCATAATATCTTCCTACCTGATCCTTACTACATTGCTGCTATTAAGTCATTGTGCTTTCACTTCATTGAATACTTGACTATGGCTTGCCTAGTGTAGTCTACCTTCCGCTGCATGGTAATAGGTTTATTTTTATCGTTTGTCTTCATAACTTCCACGTTTTGAAGACCTTCATAAAAATCGCCTATTCACCCCCCCTCTAGTCGATATAACGCACTTTCAATTGGTATCAGAGCAAGGTGCTCCCTTGTTCTGTGTGATTCGGTTTAACCACCTGGGGTTTTAGCTATGTCGACTGCAGGGATAATTAAAGTCTCCGCTGCGTGCCCCATCTTCGATGGAACTGAATATCCCTACTGGAAGAATAAGATGCGCATGCATATTGAAGCCATTGATGTCGACCTATGGTATGTCGTCGAAAACGGCGTTCCCAAGGCTGGAGAAGGTGTCACTGCTGCTGATGTCAAGAAATTTGTTCAACTGGACTCTACTGCCAAGAATATCATCTGTGGTCACCTGACCAAAGGACAGTATGGCCGTGTGAGTGCTTTGAAGACATCTAAGCTGGTCTGGGACTAGCTCTCCAAGGTCAATGAAGGCATCTCAACCTAGAGAGATCAGAGAATCAGTGTCCTTCGCAACCTCTTCAACCGTTTCAAGTGAAATGACAATGAGAATGTCCAGCACACTTTTGACCGACTCACTGACATCACAAATGAGCTTCAAGCCCTCGGCGCTACTGGGATCACCAAACATGAAGTCGTCAAGACACTACTGAGATCACTTGATAGTTCGTTTGACATCCTAGCCCTGATGATTCAAGAACGTCCTGATTTCAAGACACTCGATCCATCTGACATACTTGAGAGGCTCAAAACACACATGAGTTTCAGCTTTCTGAGAAAAGAGATATCTACGGTCCAAACTATGGGCGAACTCGTGCCTTGAAGGCAAAAGCTGTCTCCTCATCTGAAGAAGAATCTGACAGCAGTTCTGATGATCCTGAAGACATTGGAAGAGAACTTTCTATGCTTGTGAAGAAGTTCCAAAAATTCACAAAGAAGAAAGGCTTCAGAAAGTCTTCCCGATCAAGCTCAAGGAATGATGAAGCTTCTGCTCATGTCTACAAGAAGAAAACATGTCACAAGTGCAAGAAACCTGGCCACTTCATCTCTGAGTGTCCACAGTGGGACAATGAGAACAAAAAGAAGAACAAGAGCAAGGAATATGACTCTGACGACAAGAAGAAGAAGAAATACTCAAAGTCTTCGTCCAAGTCTTCCTCAAAGTCTTCATCACACAAGAAGAGCTCATCTGGCAAGGCACGTGCGTTTGTTGGCAAGGAAATGGACTCAGAGGAGGAGTCCGCTTCTGAGGAGGCGGAGGTGGAGTCTGAGGAGGAGTCCGATTCAGGCGTCGCAAGTCTGGCTACAACATACGTTGCCAAGTCCATCTTCAATACTGAAGATAATGACCTCGTCACCGACACCGATGCAATTGACAAGGACTACTCCGCTTCTACCTACTGCTTCATGGCACGCGGTGCCAAGGTAAACACACGCACTACTCACTATCAAATATCTAGTGACGATGACTCTGATTGTGATTCAAAACCCAGCTACAAAACACTTGCTAAAATTGCAACTGAACAGCAGAAAGCTATGGAACATATTCAAAAACTCTTAGACAGAAGCGATGACCTGTTAGGTGCTGAAATGACTCGATCTGAATCCTTAATTGAAGACATAAAAAATCTTCACGTTAAGTATCAGGAACTTGAAAGTCGTCATGAAACTCTCTCAACAACTCATGAAAAGTTTTCCTATGATTATCTTCAAAGGAAGCAAGATCTTGAGAAATTGAGAGCGGTTCATGAAGATCTTCAAAAGGAAAATGAGTCACTTCACTCCAAACAGATCAGTCCCGCTCAGGAAGGATTTGAACCACCATGTCTTAAATGCATTGAGCGTGATAATGCTACTTCTGTTGCTGAATGTTCTACTGCTACTACTGTTGCAATATCTTCAACTGTTGATGTGGTAACTAACCCCTCTGCTGAGGATACCTCTGCTATTGCTGATGAGAATGCTAGGTTGAAGACATTGCTTGAAACAGGGTGGTACAAAAGTCTTAAAGGGCATCAGACACTATGTGATGTCCTCAAAAAGCAGATTCTGAACCGAAACCCGAGGAAAGAGGGTGTTGGGTTCGTAAGGAAAATGAATGCTGATGACTCTTACTGGAAACCTGAGCAGTACCCCAAAACCATGTGGGTTGCTGCAAAGGAACCTTCAATAGACCCATCCAATCTATCTGGCTTCACCTGTGCTAACCCCATTATCATTGATTAATCCTTTGATGCAAACTATATACTGTTTAAGAATCAGAATGGTGAAGTGTTTGCCAGGTACATTGGTACTAACTGCAGGAATGGACCGCCTATGAAGAAGATCTGGGTTCCGAAAAGGTGTCTGGAGAATCTTCCTGTGAATGTCATCATGACACCTCATGTGAAGAAGACAAACCTCAGACCAAAGGCTTCATACGATCCAAAGGCTTCATACAGACAGAGGACTCACCTGAGTCGCACTAACGCAAATGTTTTGCAGGGAAACCATACTCAGGCATATGAATATGAGAGCGGTTCATCAAGCCGCCATGTTCATAAGACCAAGAACTATTCTGCTTATTCTTATGAGTACTATTGTCCGCCTGCAAGACTGTTTGCTAGGGCTCCAAAGCCAAAATTCTCAGATGCTGCACTTAGACTTATTGCTTCTCAGTCACCCTTGAAGATGTGGGTGGCTAAGAAAGCTTAACTCTCTTTTGTAGGGAAAGGTCTCCAGCAAAAAACCAAAATCGTCTGACGCCATTGTTGGGGACCTTAAACATCTTGTAGGGCGCAAGATCAAATGCCCGAATGGTCTTACTATGTACTTCATTCCTGAATCACTTGCTACTCTCCCTATTAGTCCTAATCTGGATCTAAGCTTTCATAACCTATTGGTTTGTCAAATGTTTTTGCTTCACAATGCTCTTGGTGAATCCTATCCCCCTAACTGCACTGTAGGGTACGACACCAGCGTCTTCATAATGGATTATTGACAGTGGGTGTACAAATCACATGACTAGCAAAAGAAGTCTTCTTATGGACTCAACCTTACGTCCATCCGACAAGGGCCACATCACATTTGCTGACACTAGTAAAAGTAAGGTGTTGGGTCTAGGTAGAGTTGCAATCTCAAGGGATCAACACATGGACAAAGTGATGTTTGTTGAATCCCTTGGCTTCAACTTAATGTCTGTCTCAATGCTTTGCGATTTGAACATGATCGTAATATTTGGAAAATATCGTTGCCTTGTACTAATGGAATCTGACAAGTCTCTAGTGTTTGAAGGGTATCGAAAAGATGATCTGTACGTAGTAGATTTCTCAGCAGGACCACAACTTGCCATATGTCTTCTAGCAAAAGCTTCAGAATGCTGGCTCTGGCATCGGAGGCTTGGGCATGCTGGCATGAGGAACCTCCACACCCTTGCAAAGAAGAAGCATGTCATAGGCATCGAGGGCGTCAAGTTCAAGAAAGACCACTTACGCGGTGCCTGTGAAGCAGGGAAGATGACAAGGGCCAAACATCCTTCGAAGACAATCATGACCACTACTCGACCCTTCGAACTGCTTCACATGGATCTTTTCGGTCCCACTCATTACTCAACTCTTACTACTATTGCATGCCTCTATGGCTTCGTTATTGTTGATGATTACTCTAGATACACTTGGGTGCACATAATCCTTTACAAGACTGAAGTGCAGGATGTCTTCAGACGCTTTGCCAATCGAGCTATGAACAATTATGGCGCCAAGGTAAAGCACATCAGAAGTGACAATGGCACTGAATTCAAGAACATTGGCCTTGATACATATCTTGATACCTTGGGCTTCACACATGAATTCTCAGCCCCGTACACGCCACGGCAGAATGGCGTCGTCGAACGCAAGAACAAAACACTCATTGAGATGGCCAGAACGATGCTAGATGAATATAAGACCCCAAGAAAATTCTGGCCTGAAGCCATTGATACTACATGCCATACAATCAATCATGTTTATCTTCACAAGCTTCTGAACAAGACATCTTATGAGCTCCTTACTGGCAAGAAGCCAAATGTCAGTTACTTCAGAGTATTTGGCGCAAGGTGCTGGATCAAGGACCCACATCACACCTCAAAGTTTGCACCAAAAGCACATGAGGGTTTTATGCTTGGATATGGAAAGGATTCGCACTCCTACAGAGTCTTCAATCTCTTTCATTACAAAGTGGTTGAAACAGTGGATGTGCGGTTCGATGAGACCAATGGTTCACAAAGAGAGCAACTGCCAAATGTGCTAGATGAAGTTCCATCCAGTGAATCAATCAAGCTAATGGGAACTGGAGAAATTATACCTTCTGAAGCTCATCCTTAAGAAGAACTTATCATCTCATCACCTGATCAACATGAAGACAATGCTCAGCCTGAAGACATTCCTTCTAACAACGACAATGATCAGCAAGAACAAAGTCTTCGCCCTGTACATCCTTGCGTTGCCAATGAAGTGCAGATTGAAAGAATAATAGATAGCATCAATGCACCCGGTCCACTCACTCGTTCAAGGGCAACTCAGCTAGCAAATTTCTGTGGGCACTTCGCATTCGTCTCAATAACAGAACCCAAGAAAGTTGAAGAAGCCTTCCTGGAACCTGAATGGATTCAAGCTATGCAAGAAGAGCTTCAACAGTTTGAGCTGAATAATGTATGGGAACTAGTTAAGCGTTCTGATCCACGGAAGCACAATATAATAGGCACCAAATGGATATACCGCAACAAGCAAGATGAGCATGGTCAAGTTGTCAGAAACAAAGCTCGTCTCGTTGCTCAAGGATATACTCAAGTGGAAGGCATTGACTTCGATGAAACATTTGCTCCTGTGGCTAGACTTGAAGCCATACGCATACTGCTGGCCTATGCAAATCATCACAACATACTTCTATATCAAATGGATGTGAAGAGTGCTTTTATCAATGGCAAGATTGAAGAAGAAGTGTATGTTGCACAACCGCCTGGCTTTGAAGATCCAAAACATCCTGACATGGTATACAAGCTCAACAAGGCACCGTATGGCCTCAAACAAGCTCCTCGGGCCTGGTATGACACACTCAAATACTTCCTGAAGAGCAAAGGCTTCATACCTGGTTTCCTAGACCCCACTCTTTTCACGAAGACGTATGATGGTGAACTGTTTGTGTGCCAAATATATGTGGATGACATTATCTTCGGCTGCACCAATCAGAAGTACAGTGAAGAGTTTGGATATATGATGCAAGAGAAATATCAGATGTCCATGATGAGAGAGCTAAAGTTCTTCCTCGGTCTTCAAATACGACAACAACGCAAGGGCATCTTCATATCTCAAGAGAAGTATCTCAAAGATTGCCTGAAGAAGTTCGGTATGCAAGACTGCAAAGGCTTCACAACACCAATGCCAGCCAAACATCATCTGGGTCCCGACGACAATGGTAAAAAGTTCGATCAAAAGGTATACCGCTCCATGATTGGTTCTTTACTTTATCTATGTGCATCTAGGCCAGATATTATGCTTAGTGTTTGCATGTGTGCTCGATTTCAAGTGGCACCAAAGGAGTCGCATCACTTAGCTGTGAAGCGAATTCTTCGATATTTGGCTCACACCCCAACTCTAGGATTATGGTATCCAAAGGGCTCAGAGTTTGATCTAGTTGGGTTCTCGGATGCTGATTATGCTGGTGAAAAAGTTGATCGCAAGTCTACATCAGGCACATGTCACTTTGTGGGACAATCACTTGTATGTTGGTCTTCAAAGAAGCAGAACTGTGTATCTCTCTCCACCGCTGAATCTGAATACATTGCTGCTGGATCTTGCAGCGCTCAGCTTCTGTGGATGAAGCAAACACTCAAGGACTATGGCATTTATCTGAAGCAAGTGCCACTTTACTGCGACAACGAAAGCGCCATCAAGATTGCCAACAACCCAGTTTAGCACTCGAAGACAAAGCACATTGAAATTCGTCATCACTTTCTTAGAGATCATGTTGTGAAGGAAGATATTGATATCATACACGTCAACACTGAAGAGCAATTGGCAGATATCTTCACCAAGCCCTTGGATGAGAAGAGATTTTGCAAGTTACGGTGTGAGCTAAATATCCTGGAATCCTCAAATGTCCTGTGATCAGGCACACATCCTAACCCTTATGCATATTGATGACTTAGATGTGCAACACACGAAGTAAGGTATATCTTCAATCAATGAAGACATACATTCTAAGTGTGAATACATTAATGTGGAATTTGACTTCGGAGCGCCACGATAATTGTGCGCTGTGTCTGGGTCTAATACTTCCTATACGGTGGGTAACGCCACCACCAAATGATCTATTTTGAAGTGTTTCACTCATGGCGTTACCTTGCAATGTCTTCACATTTGGTTTGGCTTCGATCTCAACATATCTTCATGATTATCTTCACTATGTTGATTATATATATATATATATATATATATATATATATATATATATATATATATATATATATATATTAGTGTTCTGTCCTCTACAACATTCACTTATAGCTATGTCTTCATTGTTGAAT
>NC_041388.1:295606386-295622305 GCF_002162155.2 Triticum dicoccoides
ATCGGACCCTAACCTCTCTATGCTTTCTATCTTAAATTCTATCTCTCCAAATCATATGCATTCTATTGAAACTGTCGAATGTCTTCTCTGCGTCCTTCAGCAGAAGATACAGAGACAACCATTAAGTCCGTTTTCAATGCTCATTCCTCCACATGAAACCCGGAGAAGTAGGAACGACCACCCGACAATCCAGGCGTGCGTGGGACGTGGAACAAACCCCAAAATTCCGCATAATGGCCACGTGTTCCTCAGATGCGAATCGCTAGGGGCACCTGTGTAATAGCGCAGTGCTGCCCATGTACCTATAAATACACACTTCACAGCGGTCATTATCTCTTCTTCCACTTTCGCACGAACCCTAGCGCCACCGCTAGCCCTCGACGATGCCGGCGACGAAGCGCTTCACTGCCGCAACCTCTCCGACGCCGTCTTCACGCCGACCACGGACATCATCCTCTCCGCCGTCGCCGTAGGTGTCCTCCGTCGCCAAGTTAGGGCACGGAAGAACGAACTGCTTGGCCTCATCTTCCACTTCGTCTAGCAGTTCTTAGTGTGGTAAATAAAACTTCCTTTTTACAGCATTGTTGATCCTATGGATTTGTCACTTTCTACCACAAGCAGTTTCTATTCACACAAGTTAGATCTCTCTCATACTGCATCTCATAACATGCCTAGTATATTCACTTATGCTTCACAAAGTAGTTAGATTCCTCACTTGTACTGATCTGTGGATTCGTACAAATCTGGAACCAACTCCTTATCTATGAGTGAATGTCTTCGCAAAATGAGGTCAATGTCTTCTAAACTGATTTATCTTCAAAATCTTCTGAGAATGCATATGACCTCTTCCCCTTCCCTCACACCTTAATGCTGTCACAGGTACATGTCCGTGGGAGAATCCTTTGGTTCTCATAGTCTGCATTCATTTGCAGAATTCTTACAGCATCACATTAATTCTCCCGAAGCCAGTTCCTGTTGGTCCAGCAAGTGAAAACCTTTGAAGCCTTTGAACGTGTTGAAGCCTTTCAAGTTAAAGTTTATGGCTTCAGAGAAAGCAGCAAGGAAGGGTGGCAGAAAGCGTCGTGGAGAAACATCCAGAGATCTGCCAGATGAACTCTCAGAACTATACAAGACAGATCCTGAAGAGGATTACAATCAACGCAAGACCCGAATCCAATGGATTCGAAGATATTGGGCAGAACAATGGTTCAAATACCAATTTGTAACCCAAGAATATGCTAAGAAAAATGCCATCAAGAGACCGTGGGGAGACATCCAATACAAGAATCTTCTACCCTGGTCCAGAGATGAAGCCATTGCTCAAGGCTTCTATCCCTGCATGGTCAGTGGGCCACAGCCAGCTGATGCACACCCATCGTCACTACTATGGTGTCGTGACAACAATCTGTTCAAGCGCAACTTCCAGTTTGCCCAGAACTCAGCGAAGCAGAACAAGAAGACTTTGGGGTTAGACTTCAGCCCTGGTCTCTCAGCACCAAGGGCAGATGGCACACGAGATGCAGAACCCAATGTCATCGGTCCTTTCAACAACCTTGAAGGCCTCATCACCCGCATCTTAGTTCAAGGGACTGCTGTGAATGAGCCTGCAGCTGACGCTGAATCAAAAGAAGCTCCTGTAGCGCCGAAGACAAAGAATATGAAGAAGACTAAAGCTTCAAAGCCTGCCCCCTCACCAAAAATCTCAAGGGCGAAGCCACTGGCAACTGCACCTCCTGAAGACAGTGTGAAGTCCGAAGACTTATCTCGCATCTCCAAGCCCCAGAAAGTCAAGATGCCTCTGCCTCACACCGGACAAGAGCTAACTGCTGCTGCCATTCTGCGCAATGATGACATTGATCTGTGAAGTGATGAAGATCTGGCAGATGACGCTCTTGAGCAACTCATCAAGAGCAAAGAAGAAGCAGAAATCTTCAATGATCTGCCTCTCTTTGATGTGACCATCATCCACAACTTCATTGACGAGTGGTTTGACACGCCAAACATCAACTTTCAAGATTTGCAGCTACCAATTGGCCTCAGTGTCGCCTTCCAAGGCGCCATTGCTTCAGAACTCGCTATTGCCCAGCGCATTGTTGAACTAAAGCAAAAGATTGACTATGAAAAGGCTTAGTTCAAGAAGCATATCGCCAAGCTCAGCGTGTAGGAAGTGAAGAACTTCAAGAGTATGATGCACGAGCTTAAGGAAGCCTTTGTAAAGAAACGTGCAGAAGCTCAGGGTTCGCGTGAGCGCATGAAGACTCTGGCTGACAGATGTGTGCAAGCCTACAATGAGGCTGAGAAGCGCAAGGCCCTTGGGTGTCCTGGCATCGACCCCAGGATGGCCGCAAAGAAGAAGAAGCCTGCTATGGCTGAACCTGACACACCAAGGCAGGAAGCAGTTCCTATTGTCTTCACAACTAAAATGACTGGCTCGAAGCCAAAAAGCCGGTCAACAGCTTCAGAGCTCAAGAAGACAAGGACTGCTGAGGCTGAAGCCAGAAAGAGGAAACATTCTGAAGCATCTCCAACTGCCCCCTCCAAAAAGAAGAGGAAGACCAAGAAAGATCGAGCAGCTCCCACAGAGCCCTTGATAGTTCAACCCATTTCTATGGTCTATCCTGAAGCTGAACGCCAACTGACCATCCATGAGCCTGCTTCCACAGAGGCTCATGAAGCTGAAGACTTTCCAGTAGCTGATCGCATCACTGTTGAAGACATTGGTCATCATGACAATGTAGAAGATGGTGCAGTCCTTCCTTAGAACAGCAAACTCATCAGCATTGGTCGTCCACTGACACCAATTGCACAGGATGCTTCATGGGCAGATCGCCCACAAGAGGAAGAAGACTATGAGGCCCAACCCACTCCAACTCCACAGGCGTCGCCCGCGTTGCGCAGGCTTCGCAAAGGTCCAAGGCCTCAAGTCTCTGCTGAAGACAATCCGGCTGCATCAGCCGCGGAAGATGCAGTCCCACAAGTTGCCACTCCACTGTCCCACCAAGAAGCAGTTCTCAAGGAGAACGTGCTTGAAAATCTTGCGGCTGCCACAACCACCAATGAAGCTAATGTGGAGCCCTCCCCAATGGAAAAATAAAACAACGAAGCCACTGATCTCGTCACTTCTGTTCCTGAGTCTGCTGCCGGTCCACAGTTCGACTATCATGTTGAGCACAGGCCTCAGGTACAGAAGCCAATCCCAAGATTGCCAAGGTTCCCAGGTCCTGCATCAGCACCTGGCTCCTTCAATATCAATGCTTCAGGGCAGACAACACATTCTTCGATAGCTCTAGGAACCCCTACTCAAGGGAAAGGATATCATCTGATCGGTTCTAGAGCTATCCTCAGCGAAGCTATTACTCATGCATTCTTTACAACCAAGGTCGCATCTTCCCACACAAGCGCCTTGACATTGAAGCCATAGCTGGTCTGCCTTGTCTGGAAGAAGCTTTGGATTGCTTCAAGGAAGTTGGACTGCTACCGTTCGTTACTGACCAAGAGCATTGGAATGAAGAGCTGCTGCTCCAATTCTATGCCACACTTCACATCCGCGGGTATAGCAGAGATCTGAAGACTTGGGTCCTGGAGTGGATGACCGGAAATGTTCATCACGAAGCCAATGCATTTGACATCATTGAGCTCACTGGTTTGCCCACTCCTGGCGATCTCTACGAGCATGGCTGTCAGCTGCATAGTGAAGCTATTGAGAGCATCTTTAAGAGGCCGAAACCTGATATGAGTCAGATGCTCAGCATGATGAAGCCATTGCCCCAAGATGCTGCTTATCCAACAGAGTTCTTCGTTGAAGACCTTGAGTATCTGCCACGAACCATCTATCACATCATCAGGCGAACTCTCTGGCCCATCAAAGGGCACTCTCAAAATGCCAAGCTTGAGGGTGCAATGAAGACTTTGGTCTTCTATATTCTTCATGGAAAATGCTTCAATGCACAGGACTTATTCTTCCGCCAACTTGCTGCATCGGGCTCTGATCTGTTTGGCTTGAAGTTCTACGCCCCATGGGTAATGCGGCTAATTAAACTTCACTCCGATATCTCATATCAGCCATCTGCTCGCAATCATAGGATTTTTCTGCCTGATGTGGATATCTCTACTGAAGCCATCTATCCTGAGCCTGCAAAGGAACCTCTAAGTCTTCAGAATGCAGAGCATCAGAGTTTCTCACAGAACATTGAAGGAGTTGAAGCAGTCACTTGGGTGTATCCTTTGGCTGGCACTACACGTGCACCACACCCTGCGTCTACTGAAGCCACTGATAGTACAACTGCTCCAAGACCCAAGAAGCGCACTCGTGTGCTCAACGACCGAGAGCTTCTTGTGGCTCTTCATCAGAAACAGGATAGGCATCATGACTGGCTGAAGCGTCAGATGAAAAGCCTCTTGGTGGAAGTTAATCGCATTCGCAATCTTTCCACCAAGAATGCTTTCGTTGCCCATGAAACCTGTCGCCGTACATGGAAAGGGCTAACGATGATGTGTTCTGAAGATGATCTCCAAGAGGATGGCTTCACTGAGCGATTCAAGTTTGACTCCACACCTCAAAGAGCTGTGCTGCTAGGAACTCCACCCCTTGAAGACTCCGAGTTCTCTTCATCTGCAGCAATAGTGACTGCCAGAGTTATCGAGGATGAAGATGATGCTACTTCACCACCACCTCCTTCAACACGCGTCAACTCTGCTCCAAGCTCTTCAGCACCGCCAAACACCACCAACGACCCTACTACTTCACCTACTCCGCATGGGAACGAGTAGATGCTCTATGTCTTCAAACCTTTTTGGTACTTACTGACAAAAGGGGGAGAAGCATATGAGGTTGATAGTCTTCAAGTGGGTCCATATGGGCGGGTGCTTTATATTTTTGCTTCGTGCTTACAACTCTCGTTTTGCTACATTTGGTTCTTTGAGTTGTAACACTTAAACTCGATGGTCGTCTGCTACTTATCTGCCACTTTGTTTTGCGATGATAAATTCCGCATGTGCGACGATAAATTCCGCACTTAGATCATTCTGCAGACGTCCATTTTCCATTATGCATGTCATTATCTTCATATACTTTCACATGCATAGTGGATTGTCATCATAAGTTGAAGTGGATCTTCACAAGTACAACCTGCCATGTGCATTTGCATTCCAAAAGCAAATTACTTATATGCACATCTTCAGGGGGAGCCCTTGCAACTTATGAAGACAATTCCTTATCCTTTACAATTTCACAGATTATATTCCCCGTTGAAAACTTCAACTAGTTTGTCATCAATCACCAAAAAGGGGGAGATTGTAAGTGCATCTAGTGCCACCCCTAGTTGGTTTTGGAGTATTGACGACAAACCTAGTTGAGGGACTAATGTGTTTGTGAGAATTGCAGGATAACACAGGTAGAAGTCCCTCATTGATTCGGTTTTCCTACCAGAGATGACCCCTAAAAATGTATGAAGACATTAAAGTCAAAGGTGGTATATGAAGATATTCACATTGAAGACTATGACAAGAGAAGACACCACGTGAAGCCTATGGAGCTCGAAGACTTAGATCTTTCGTAGTTCTTTTTCTTTTGTGTTGAGTCATAGGAACCACTGTACTGTTAAGTGGGGTCCAAGAGAACCAGTCAGACTGACTGAAGTGATGCCTAACCAAAAACCTATGTCTTCGAGTGAAGACTATGAGAGCGAATCTTGTCCAGAGTCGGACAAGTCAGCTTTGCTTGTAGCCCAAGTAAAGTTGCCATGTGAGTTTGAAATCTGACCGTTGGAACACGTGTCAGTTCCTTAGTAATCCAGGGTCATTTCGGACAAATCAGGTCGGGTTGCCAAGTGGCTATAAATAGCCCACCCCCCACAACCATAAACGGTTGGCTCTCAGATTGAGAGTACGGCTTTTGTCGTTTGAGAGCAACCCACCTCGAAGCCTTTGAGAGAGAATTCCTTGCAAGGATAAAGCCCTAACCACCCAGAGCCAGAGAGAATTGGGCATCACTTAAGTCTTCTTGTCTGTGTGATCTGAAGACTTATTACACTTGAGGACTATGCATCCTCCAGCCGGTTAGCGTCGCGTTCTGAGCATCCAAGAGACATTGTGGATTGCCGGTGAACAAAGTCTGTGAAGGTTTGGGAGTCTACCTTGAAGACTTACCAGAGTGATTGGGCGAGGTCTGTGTGACCTCAGCTCAAGGGGATTACGGTGAGGACTGGGTGTCCTGAGCTGCGTGTTCAGGACTGGGTGTCCGGGACTGTGTGTCCTAAGGTTTAAATACCTAGCCGCCCCAACCAGACGTACAGTTGTCACAGCAACTGGAACTGGTCCAACAAATCATTGTCTTCAACGAGTCACTGGTTTCATCTTCCCTTCCCTTTACTTACTGTTGCTCCTTGTGAAGTCATTGTATGTTTGCACTATCTTTTGTCTTCACTGAGTGACTGCATGTTCTGTATGGCTTCATAATATCTTCCTACCTGATCCTTACTACATTGCTGCTATTAAGTCATTGTGCTTTCACTTCATTGAATACTTGACTATGGCTAGCCTAGTGTAGTCTACCTTCCGCTGCATGGTAATAGGTTTATTTTTATCGTTTGTCTTCATAACTTCCACGTTTTGAAGACTTTCATAAAAATCGCCTATTCACCCCCCCTCTAGTCGATATAACGCACTTTCAGGTGCCACCTAACACCTTTTTGGATGTTTTGCATAACCCGTCTGTTAAGTTACCCACAGAAGAAGATCTAGCCATTCCTGACCCGGAGGCACAGTTGGTGGCGGCTCTTCATGTCATGCCAGATTGGACACTGCCGTTCCTGGCTTACATGACCCGAGGAGAGTTGCCAGCGGATGAGACCCTGGCTCGACAGATAACCCAGCGGTTGATGTCTACTACACAACCTTCTTCTTGTAGACGTTGTTGGGCCTCCAAGTGCAGAGGTTTGTAGGACAGTAGCAAATTTCCCTCAAGTGGATGACCTGATCAATCCGTAGGTGGCGTAGGATGAAGATGGTCTCTCTTAAGCAACCCTGCAACCAAATAACAAAGAGTCTCTTGTGTCCCCAACACACCCAATACAATGGTAAATTGTATAGGTTTACTAGTTCGGCGAAGAGATGGTGATACAAGTGGTATATGGATGGTAGATAATAGTTTTTGTAATCTGAAAATATAAAAACAGCAAGGTAACTAATGATAAAAGTGAGCGTAAACAGTATGGCAATGATAGGAAACAAGGTCTAGGGTTCATACTTTCGCTAGTGCAAGTTCCCTCAATAATACTAACATAATTGGATCACATAACTATCCCTCAACATGCAACAAAGAGTCACTCCAAAGTCACTAATAGCGGAGAACGAACGAAGAGATTATGGTAGGGTACGAAACCACCTCAAAGTTATTCTTTCCAATCAATCCGTTGGGCTATTCCTATAATTGTCACAAACAGCCCTAGAGTTCGTACTAGAATAACACCTTAAGACACAAATCAACCAAAACCCTAATGTCACCTAGATACTCCATTGTCACCTCAAGTATCCGTGGGTATGATTATACGATATGCATCACACAATCTCAGATTCATCTATTCAACCAACACAAAGGACCTCAAAGAGTGCCCCAAAGTTTCTACCGAAGAATCACGACGAAAACATGTGCCAATCCCTATGCATAGGTTCATGGGCGGAACCCGCAAGTTGATCACCAAAACATACATCAAGGTAATCACGTGATATCCCATTGTCACCATAGATATCCACGACAAGACATACATCAAGTGTTCTCAAATCTATAAAGACTCAATCTGATAAGATAACTTCAAAGGGGAAACTCAATTCATTACAAGAGAGTAGAGGGGGGAAGAAACATCATAGGATCCAAATATAATAGCAAAGCTCACGATACATCAAGATCATATCACCTCAAGAACACGAGAGAGAGAGAGATCAAACACATAGCTACTGGTACATACCCTCAGCGCCGAGGGAGAACTACTCCCTCCTCGTCATGGAGACCACCGGGATGATGAAGATGGCCACCGGTGAGGGTTCCCCCCCTCCGGCAGGTTGCCAGAATGGGTCTAGATTGGTTTTTGGTGGCTACGGAGGCTTCTGGTGGCGGAACTCCCGATCTATTATGCGTTCTGGAAGTTTTAGGGTATATGGACTTATATAGGCACAAGAAGCACGTCAGGGGAGCCACGGGGGCCCCACGAGGCAGTTGGCGTGCCCTAGGGGGGTGGGCGCACCCCACCCTCGTGGGCAGCTCCCATATATTCTGACGTGGGGTCCAAGTCCATCAGGTGTGTTTCCTTCCAAAAATAACTTCTCCAGTTGATTTTGTTCCGTTTCGACTCCGTCTGATATTCCTTTTCTTCAAAACACTGAAATAGGCATAAAACAACAAATCTGGGTTGGGCCTCCGGTTAATAGGTTAGTCCCAAAATAATATAAAAGTGGATAATAAAGCCCAATATTGCCCAAAACAGTAGATAATATAGCATGAAGCAATCAAAAATTATAGATACGTTGGAGACGTATCAGCGGTCTAAGTCAATGACGATTTCTGACGAAGAACTATACCATCGCAGCATCTCTGGAGCATTTAAGCAGTGTGTTTCCCCTGAAGAAGGCCAAGAAATACTTCGTGAGATCCACGAAGGCGATTGTGGTCATCATGCCGGGTCAAAATCTTTGGTGGCCAAGGCTTTTCATCACGGTTTTTACTGGTTGATGGCTCACGCTGATGTAGAGGATCTAGTCAGTAGATGTGATGGATGTCAAAAATTCGCACGACGAGCGCATGTGCCGGCTCAAGAGCTACGGATGATTCCAATCACTTGGCCGTTTGTGGTCTGGGGGCTTGACATCGTTGGACCTTTTAAAAGGCCTAAGGAAAAAAAACACATCTTTTAGTGGCAGTTGACAAATTCACAAAGTGGGTTGAGGTAGAGTTGGTGAGTAAGTGTGATGCGGCTATGGCGGTTCAGTTCATGAAAAAGGTGATCTTCCATTTTGGTTTTCCACACAGCATTATCACTGACAATGGCACTAATCTATCACAAGGGGATATGGAGGAGTTTTGTCAACGTGAGCATATTCGGCTTGATGTCTCTTCTGTAGCTCATCCTCAATCCAATGGTCAAGCTGAGAGAGCAAATCAGGAAATCTTAAAAGGTCTCAAGCCCCGGCTTATTGTTCCCTTGCAGCGAACGCCGGGTTGTTGGGTAGAGGAATTACCCTCGGTGTTATGGAGTATCAACACCACACCTAACAGGTCTACAGGTTACACACCTTTCTTCATGGTGTATGGAGCAGAAGCAGTGTTGCCTAGTGACATCCGTCATGACTCGCCCCGTGTGGCGGCTTATGTTGAAGCTAATAATGAACAAGCCCGACATGATGCACTCGACTTGTTAGATGAGGAAAGAGACTTAGCAGCGGCTCGATCAACAATTTATCAATAGGACATGCGCCGTTATCACAGCCACCGGGTTAAGTCCAGGACTTTTCAAGAAGGCGACCTGGTGCTCCAGCTCATCCAGGATCTGTCAGATGCACACAAGTTATCCCCACATTGGGAAGGACCCTTTGTGGTCAGCAAGAACTTAAACAACGGGTCATATTACCTCATTGACGTTCGAGAGCACAAAGACTCACGTAAGTCGGAAGAGGAGACCTGCCGGCCGTGAAACATTGCTCAACTTCGGCCATACTACACCTGAGCCACCGGCTCTGATCATGTACATACGTTGATGTTATATATATCATGATAAGTAATAAAGCAGGACCATCAGTCTCTTTTTCTTTTCAGAAAGATTACACATCTTCATTATTTTTTACTATTATTTTCAAATGACTATTAAGGAGCTGATCATATTTGAATCAGGTTTAACCTTTTTTGGTTCCGCTTATGATCGTATTCGAATCTAGCTGCAACTCTCATGGTCACTTTTGGGGCTTCCTGTTCAAACATAGGTCATATTCGAACCAAAGAGAACATAGCTGTCGTAACCCTTCTGATTGGCTCAAAGCCAAACTCACTAGGGGGCTTCTTGATCGTATTCGAATCATAGCTTAACCCCTTTTGGATCCGACTTGGATCGTATTCGAATCAGGGTCGTTAAAAACCTCTCAAGGTCATCTGGGGGCTTCCAGTTCAAACATAGGTCGTATTCGAACCAAAGAGAACATAGCTGTCGGTACCCTCTTGATCGGCGCAACGCCAAAGCCACTGGGGGCTATATGGTCGTATTCGAACCTTAGCTTAACCCCTTTGGTCCGGTTTACTGATCGTATTCGAGTCAGAAACCCCCAATTTTTAGTCACAAGGCTAATGTTGTTTACCACCTGTTATTTGTCTTATTGGTTTTTTGATGTCTCAATTTCAAAATAATCAATCATGGTCTTTTCACCGGCTTGACAATCTGACAACAAGCCGCCAGGGCATGATAATCATCAGGTATTCAGAAGCATTGACTTCTCGCGAAGACTTGATTATCAACCTCATCACCCGGGTCATATAAACCGGTGGTCCGGAGGTCAAAAGATACAGGTATGGCTATTGTATATGAACAATTTCGTTCTGTATTCATCAAAGGTTATTTCAACCATTGCTTTCTTTTAACGTCTGGTTCTATTTTCTACTATGATAAACATATTGGCTATAAACCGGGTGTTATGGCATGTTCGGTACTAAGCCACCAAGCAAGTTTTTTCCTTTTTTATCTACAGGACCAGAGTCCAAGTATTGCAGGGACAACCATAAATATGATGCATATATTAACATCAGAAAGCACAGAGTAACACACGGTGTCTTATGCACGATGGCATAGGCAGAATATGCAGTGTTTTCACAACTAATCTATTACAAGGCTTTTACAAGCCCATGAAGATGGTCATCACTCCTCCCTCGCCGGTTCACCGCCCTCTGCTGATTGGAAGCTGGGTTTTGACCAATCAAAACCGTTCACGGCAATAAATTCTGCTTCTTCGTCAATCAGGTCGGCCGGATCAACTTCCGGAGCAAATGTATGTTCACAAACAGGCGGGATTAAATCGGTTACTCTGTAGGAGGGAGTCGCCATCTTCTTATTATCCAAGTCAAAACCCAGCTGATTTTTATCGATATTCGATTCATCCCCAAGAATTGTAGCCTGAGGTCGCACCTCCCTCACGCAAGCAACATAGTCGTCCTGTTCAAACAGTGACCCGTCTTCCTTTACCGTGGGGTACCTTCTGGCTACATCAGCCGGGTCTAGATCTGGCACCCAAGCCTTGGAACGGATCAGGGCAGTCAAAGCTCCGGCTCTGGCACAGGAGCGCTTGACTTCTTGGAACCTGGCGGGCAAAATTGACAGCTTCTTTAAAACATCGCTGAGCCGGTTGGGTCCTTGATTGGCAGGAGAGATAGCGGCGAGTGCTCGTTGTGCGCCAATGTATAACTGCTCTACTAAGGTATAGACCGCCTTCGGCTTAATCACGTGGTCTTGACTCAGATTCTTGCTTCGAGGGCCTGCATATGTTTTGAACACGAAGGGTCAGCTAGTGGCTTGCAGTCCGGATCAAAAGAAGGTAAAAGTCAGTACAGATGGCTTACCAAAGATGGCGGACACCATTTGTGACACCTGGTTCTTTAAACCGGTCTGCTCCGTCGTAACCTCTTCAAGGGCTGCTTCATCCTTCTCGGCACATTGTGTCAGAAGCGTTTTTTCTTCAGCCCGGGTTTTCTTCTCGGCAGTAAAGCCAGCTTTTAATTTTTCCGTCTCAGAGACACTCACTTGCAGTTTGGAGTTAGCAGACTTGATCTCTGCCTCCTTACCCGCCAGCCGGACCTTGGCGTCAGTCAATTGTGAACCCAATTCAGATAGGGCGTTCTGCAAGACATATACTGGTGTGTCAAAGCTCGAAATTCAAAATTTAAGTCTCAAGTGCCTTTACACTTGACACTTGGGGGCTAATGTATGCCAAAACAAATTCTTATGACTCTACTATACTTCAAGTCCTAAGTGCTTTACAAAGTAACAACACTTGTATAACGCCCTCGATGCGGCTATATCTCCCACGTGTTAAAGCATGACTTAAAGGCATAACCACATTGAAAGCAATGTCGCAAGTGAGGTAATCTTCACACAACCCATGTACTACAATAAGGGGAAAGAGATACATAGTTGGCTTACAATCGCCACTTCACACAATACATGAATAAAGCATTACAATCATCCAAATACAATCAAGGTCTGACTACGGAACCAAAATAAAAGAAGACTACCCCAATGCTACACAGATCCCCGATCGTCCCGGCTGGGATCCACTACTGATCAACTAGAACGAAACAACACAAAGGACAAGATCTTCATCGAGCTCCTCCTTGAGCTTGGTTGCATCATCTGCACGGTATCCTCGACACCTGCAAGCTGGTTTTGGAAGTATCTGTGAGTCACGGGGACTCAGCAATCTCACACCCTCGCGATCAAGACTATTTAAGCTTATAGGAAGTGTAAAATGCATGAGGTGGAGCTGCAGCAAGCGACTAGCATATATGGTGGCTAACAACGCAAATAAGAGCGAGAAGAGAAGGCAAAAGCACGGTCGAACAACTATGATCAAGAAGTGATCCTAGAACAACCTACGTCAAACATAACTCCAACATCGTGTTCACTTCCCGGACTCCGCTGGAAAGAGACCATCACGGTTACACACGCGGTTGATGTATTTTAATTAAGGTCAACTTCAGGTTTTCTACAACCGGACATTAACAAATTCCCATCTGCCCATAACCGTGGGCACGGCTTTCGAAAGTTCAAATCCCTGCAGGGGTGTCCCAACTTAGCCCATCACAAGCTCTCACGGTCAACGAAGGATATTCCTTCAACCGGGAAGACCCGATCAGACTCGGAATCCTGGTTACAAGACATCCTCGACAACGGTAAAACAAGTCCAGCAACACCGCCCGAATGTGCCGACAAATCCCGACAGGAGCTGCACATATCTCGTTCTCAAGGCACACTCAGATGAGATATCCTACGAGTAAAACCAACCCTCAAGTTGCCCCGAGGTGGCCCCGCAGTCTACTCGGTCGGACCAACACTCAGAGGAGCACTGGCCCAAGGGGGGTTAAAATAAAGATGACCCTTGGGCTGGCCTAACCCAAGGGAAAAAGAGGCTAGGTGGCGAATGGTAAAACCAAGGTTGGGCCTTGCTGGAGGAGTTTTATTCAAAGCGAACTGTCAAGGGGTTCCCATTATAACCCAACTGCGTAAGGAACGCAAAATCCGGGAACATAACACCGATATGACAGAAACTAGGGTGGCAAGAGTGGAACAAAACACCAGGCATAAGGCCGAGCCTTCCACCCTTTACCAAGTATATAGATGCATTAATTAGATAAGAGATATTGTGATATCCCAACAAGTAAACATGTTCCAACAAGGAACAACATCTCCATGTTCCAACAAGGAACAAACTTCAATCTTCACCTGCAACTAACAACGCTATAAGAGGGGCTGAGCAAAGCTGTAACATAGCCAAACAACGGTTTGCTAGGATAAGGTGGGTTAGAGGCTTGGTTCAACCATATGGGAGGCATGATAAGCAAGTGGTAGTTATTGCATCATAGGCATGGCAAAAGAGCGAGCAACTAGCAAGCAAAGATAGAAGTGAGTTCGAGGGTATGGTCATCTTGCCTGAAATCCCGCAAGGAAGAAGAACGAGTCCATGAAGTAGACAAACGGACGGAGTCGAACGGGTCCTCACAATCACGACATTACTGGAACCAACCCGAAGAAGCAACACCGGAAAGAAGCACACAACATAGTAAACAACCAACACATGAACATGATATGATATGCGGGATGCAGTATGTGATGCATATGCATGATTTGGAAAGGAATGATAGAACCTGGCCTCAACTTGGAAATCCAAGAGTGCCACTGGAAAGATGAGTTGATTTCGGTTGAAATCGATATAAAGATCACCGGAATCGGATGCACGGTTTGGAAATGGCAAGCGAAACAAATATGGCAATGGCCTGCGACAATCACCAAGTAGCCTTCTAAATGCATCTAGATAAATATGCTACAGCACTCAAACATAGCAACAAAATACATGGCAGGAATCCACTCATGATGCTTGACAAAAGATGAACACTGAGCTACGGATAATTCATCCATTAATAGGTTCAAACAAGCATGGCAAAAGTGCAAATGATTACAGGTTTCAGACTTAGTGAAATTAACACAAGTCCGGAATTTGACATCAGGAAGCACACTTTAGAGCATGAAAACTATATGCTACAGGAACTTAACATGGCAAAGCAAGGCATGGCATGAAGCTACTCATAGCACTTAACAAAAGTCCATTAGTGACCTTGAGCCAAAAGGGATCAGAAAATACAATTGCAAGCATGTGAACATAGCAAAAACATAAACAGATTCAGACTTAGCAAAAAACTGGAGCATGCAAAACAGTTAACGAGTAGGCATGTTTACGAGCTTGATGCACTCACTACAAAGCATGACATGACAAACTAAGCATACACACGTCAAGAAGACATGGCATAGAAGCTAGGCATGGCAAGAACAACAACATAGTATGCACGGATCAATAGCAACGACCTCGGCAAAATCGCTAAACATGTCAACGATCTGCCAGGAACATTTTATAGAAAAATTAGAGCTCAATTGACTCAAGCTAGGGTGCTCCATAATTGCAAACAAAGACATGGATGGATAAAGCACCACAATGTTAACAAAACATCCTTACTGCTGGGAGGAGGTCGCGCCATGGCCGGAGAACAGGATGAGGGGACGGATGGGAGGAAGAGGAGGGAGGGGACGGATGGGAGAGGGAGAGGAGGGCCGGAGAACTGATCGCCGCCACCACCGGCGGCTACTTCAGGGGAGTCGGGAGGGAGATGTGTTCGCGAGCGAGAGGACCCCGTCCAGCGAACTTGTACGTGGGGTGGGGGTGCGGGGTGTTTCTGAGCCTTTCCAAGCTCATCAGCTCGGAAACTTTGCGTGAGGGGTGGACACGCGCGGGTGGGTCGCTTGGAATTGGGCCAACTTTTCCGAGCCCAAATTCGGTGCCACTCCAAACAACAGAATTTTGTCTGGCAATTCCATATTGGCAATTCCAAGCTAATTTTCCTACATCCAAACAGGGTGTTAGTGAAATTCTAAGTCCCTGAAATCAGCATTACCGATTATGCTACTTTGCAAGCTTGTGCTAGTCACCACAAATATCACAAAAATACATGGCAAGCACCTCTGTAAAGATGGCATGGCATATAACAAAACACATGTAGAGCTCAGGGTCATATCATGCACACATTAATCATGGCAAAAATGACAAAATGCCATTTGCTGAAACAGATCTGACAAATTACTCACATAGCCCTCTTCCAACAGCATTTCAGGCATCAAGATGAGCTCAAATTAAAATGATGCAATGAGATGAAATGATGTACTCGTCGAGGCGAACATTTCGATATGCTACACGCATGAATCGGAGCTACGGATGCAGAGTGACGATGCGTTGAATATGGGCATATGAATTTGGAAACTTCGGGAACTTAGTGGAATTTTACCTCTGCGAAAGTCAACGCGGGAAGGAGAGAAGCGGGACGAAGAGATCCGGGACAGAGCCGGTGTTTGGATGGCGGGATTGGTGGATCTCATCCATCTTCTCCGTATCTGACTGGAGAGGAATTCCAGCGCGACGAACTCCGGCGAGGGCGTCATGGGGCGGCGCGAGGACGAGGTGACACGCCGGTGGTGGCCGAACCAGTGCGGCGGTGGGGTACCGGGCGAAGACGGTGACGTGGGAGGCGAGGCAGCGGTGACCATGGCGGGTCTGGCGAAACTCCGGCGGGTGGCACGCGGGGCGGTGTGATAGGCGGCGGCACACGCAGGCGAGGCGGCGGGGCGCG
>NC_041388.1:295623108-295656284 GCF_002162155.2 Triticum dicoccoides
GGCGGGGCGCGGTGGCCGGCGCACTCGGCCAAGGCGGCGGCGCGTTCAGGCGGCGGGGCGCGGGGGCTCGCAGGCGGATCGGGCCCGGAGGGCCAGATCTAGGCCGCGACGGGCTGGCGCTCGGGGAGGAGAGAGAGGGCGCTGGCGCGGGTGAGGTGGCGGGACGCGATTGGTTGGCGGCGCGGCGGGGTGACATGGCGCTTCGTCATTGGTTGGACGACGTGGCCGGCTGGACATGTCCGGCGAGGTGGACATGTCTGGCAACGCGAGGAAGGGGAAGGTAGGGTTTGATCTGCGCGGATTTTGGAGGGGATCACATATATATAGGTAGAGGGAGCTAGGAGAGTCCAAATGAGGTGCGGTTTTCGGCCACGCGATCGTGATTGAACGACCAAGATGATGGAGAGGTCTTAGGTGGGTTTTGGGACACTTTGGAAGGGTGTTGGGCTGCAACACACACGAGGCCTTTTCGGTCCCTCGGTTAACCGTTGGAGTATCAAACGAAGTCCAAATGGCACGAAACTTGATAGGTGGTCTACCGGTAGTAAACCAAGGCCGCATGGAAAGTCCCGGTCCAAACCGAAAACGTTTAACACCCGCACACGAAAAAAAGGTAGAAAGGGACACCGGGTGACATGGGAGCGTCGGATTGCAAAACGGACAACAGGGAAAATGCTCGGATGCATGAGATGAACATGTATGCAAATTAAATGCACAAGAAGACATGATATGCGATGCATGACACGCAAGCAATGACAAGGCAACAACAATGAATAACTGGAGGGCACCTGGCACATTGGTCTCAGGGCGCTACAACTTGGCACTTGGGGGCTAATGTATGATATTCAGCAAGTATCTCAAGGGTAAGCCGGACTACAGTATTTGTTGAGTTCGGTACGAGACGGTTATGCAAATTGAAAGAACCGGATCATTTACGGTCAAATGAACCGGCCCATGGGGACTATAGGTGAAGCTTTGTTCTATTTTGATGAACTCCAGAAAAATCTAAAGGTAAAGTCTAAGCCTATATCATAAAGTCTACAGATCATTCCGGTTTTTCATAATCTGAAGACTTGGGGGCTGGCAGCATATAAGTTGGAAGAACGTACCTCGTATTTCAGCTGCAACTGCTTGACCATTTCAATCTCCGAGTCACAGCTTGAGTGCACATGGCTGAGATAGCCGGATAATATATCATTGGCATTCAGATGGTCATAATGCAATATATCAAAACACACTTTTTGTCGCTCCAGCGCCTCTTGCTTCGCAGTATGACGAGCCAACACAGTGGGATTCCCTGGCTCAACAAAGCAGCTCCCAGTGATCAGAACGTCTTGAGCAGACGGTGATGGCGGGTTAGCTGAGCTGGATGGCCCAGTGGCAGAAGGGTTAACGGTGGTTTCGTCAAACGATGGCTCATGAGGATTTGCTGCTGCATTGATAGGCGGGTCTTCTGGAGTATCAGTTAGCGGAGGAGAAGATGGCATGGCCGGTTCAGGGACAGGAATTTGCGGGTCTTCCACCGGCTTGGTTGCCTTTGCTTTCTTGGACTTAGCTTGACCACTAAGAGAATATATTATAAGACTGTCAGTGTAAAGATACAGTCTGAAAAACACAGAGGAAAGAGGATTTTTTTCCTTACCCAGGGGCAGTCTTGAAGGCTGGAAATTGGGTCTGAGATGAGTCGCCAGAAGAGCGAGTCACCTCCTGCAAAGATAAAGTAAAGTTAAGTAATGCAAGGGAAAGGATCCATTAAACAGAAAGTCAAAAAAAAGAAGTAAACCTCATTCTGGCGCTTTTGAGGAGTTTGTTGAAGAATAGCAGGTGGTTCGTCTTCATTCCGGGCTTGACGGTGGCTTTCATGTTGCTGCTTTTTCAAAAGAAAGTGAGGATCCACATAAGCCAAAGGGTGTGAAAACCTTACTTTCCGGGTTACAACTCGAAGTTTCTGTCTTGGCAAATGGGCTGAGTCGGAGGAAATAGTTACCTCTTCTTCCACGGCCTAACTGGCCCCAGTGTCATCCTGGTAATGATCAGTGTTAATAAGATTATTAAAAATTGGCCAAGGGACTCAAGGGCTATCTCCAACTCAGAAGTATCATCAAGCTTCATCATATCTTCAGCGGTGCTCTTCTTCTTCTTTTTGGACCTCCGGGTCGTTTTCTTGGAGGTTATGGCGGCGACTCTTGCTTTCTTGGCAGCTTCCTGGTCATATTTAACTTTCGAAAAATCAGATTTGGCCTACAAACAGGTAAAACCAAGATGAAAGTTCGGGCAAATATTAAATAATACGTCTGGGAAAAATACAAAGGAGAGAATTCAGAGTCTCCTTACTTCTGGCACTGGGTTAAGCTTGCAGAAGGCGTTTAACCCGACGGTACTGCAGTCTTCGTATTTTCCGTTCACCAGAAGGGTTGACATTGAAACAATATCTTCTTCTGTTAATTGAACGGAGGTGTGACGAAGAGAGTCATCTGGGCCTCCACCATACTGATACATCAATTTTGATCAAGGGCTTAGAGGGATAACCCGCCATGAGATCCAGCAGCGGGTCAGGTCAACTCCGGTCAAGCCGTTCCCTAATAAGGCATTAATCATTTTTATTGATGGGATCATCTTCTTGTGTTCGGCAGCCGTAAGCTTGTCAGGGAGCACGAATTTGGAGTCAAGACGCTCGGCGCGATAATCCGGCAGTGGCTTCTCGTTTTCTGGTGAAGTGTCTTGACAATAGAACCAAGTCTGGTTCCAGTCTTTTGGATGACTCGGCAAGACTATGAGGGGGAAGACAGCGCCCTGCCAACGCTGAATTGAGATGCATCCAAGCTCCAAGCTAAGGCCGTTGGTGCACTCGTTCTGCCGGTTCAGATAAAAATACTCTCTAAACAGTTCCACGGTTGGCTCTTCCTGAAGGTACACCTCACAGAGCACTTGGAAGTTGCAGATGTTGGATATGGAATTGGGCCCAATATCTTGAGGGTGGAGTTTGAAAAAATGGAGGACATCTCTGAAGAACTTTGAGCCGGGCGGTGAAAAGCCATGGTTCATGTGGTCAGTAAAGACAATGACTTCACCATTTTTTGGCTTGGGCCGTTCTTCGTCCGGGTCAGATGCATGGTAAGACATGACATTTTTTCCTGGCAAAAATCCTATGGAGAATAAATCCTTCAAACATTCCTCAGTCATGCTTGAGGGAACCCAGTTGCAGACAGTCGGCGTTTTGGACGGCATGGTGTTCAAAAGCGCACTAAAAGGAAGGTAACATGCCAGTTCAATTCAATAAGTATGATGAAAGTACAAGATGATACAGAGGAGTAATGGCGGCTTAATTAAGGGCTAATGTCATACAAGGAAAAGTAAGCCGGCACAGTAAGCCGCCATGACTACATGCATTTGAGAAATACCACCAGCAGAGATTGGCTAAGTATGGAGACAAACAGGTTTCTTAACTTCTGGATATTCATATGGATCAAATGGCCGTTCAAAATGAAAAAAATCCTAGAACTAAAAATATAGCCCAGATGAGTTCATCAACTCTAAGAAGATATTTGTGCAAAGGAAAGGGATCTACTAACATCTAAAATAGATGAGAAACAGCTACCGCTTAAGTTCTGCACTACTTTTAGATCAAAATAGGGTGCGGTAAGAGAAGTTGTGACGAATCTACGACGAACAGCGAAGAACACAAGAAGGGAACCTCCTGAACCCTAATGCAGATCTATGGGGGTGAGAATGTGAGAGCTTACGAGTACGGAGTTGCTGCGGAGGATTGCCGCCGTTCTCTGTACAGAATCAGGGTGATGCAGCGGCCGAGCTTGAGGACGACGATGAGCGCTACGGCGGCGGTGGAGCTCGAGTGACAGGAGGGTTGCGAGAGGAAGGAGATGAAGAAGAGATAAGAATGAGAAAAGGCCGCGGCGTGCCTATTTATAAGGGAAAAGGTGAACAGACGGGCGCGAAAATCAAGGAAGAGCCAAATAATGGTTATCTAACTAGTTGGACGCCTCGATTCTCGGAAGGCATTAAAGATGAAGATCCGTTGAGAGGACGTCATGAAAGTTTTTCGTGTGTTCCAGAGATGATGTCATGGCGGGTTACAAAAACCTCGGCGAGGATAAGAGAATGGATTTTGCCTAAGTATTGAAGATTGACAAAGAAAAAAGTTCGAAGTCAACCTGCGGCCTAATGTTGGGGATATAACTATCAGTCATGACCCGCCCAGGAGGGGCCGGGTCAACCCCAATGGCAGGTCATGAATGAAGCCCAGTAAACACTCAAGACGATAGTTTATTAAACCTTATAGAAGGCCTAAAGGCCCGGAGGCGGCTTAAGGCCCAATATTGTAAACCGTCGTATATATGGGAAAACTTGTGTAGAAAGGCATGTAAAAGAAGACACCGTGTTGGACACGTTTTATGAGCCGGCCGGGACTCTATAGGCCACCAGGCGTCAACCCGTGTATATATGGGGACGACCCGGTGGCGGCTGAGGGCAAGAAACAAGAGATCAATAACCAAGCCGGCGAACTAGCCTCTTGGTAATCGAAACCCCAGCAATACCAAAACAACTAGACATAGGCTTTTACCTTCATAGTAAGGGGCCGAACTAGTATAAAACCTCCCGTGCCCTTCGTCCCGATTAACCCCTTTAAGCTTCCTAGTTGCGATGGCCCTACGACTAAGTCCTTCCACTAGGACATCTGTCGTGACAATTCCACAACAAGTGCAGTGCTCTGATGTGTCGCGTCAACTCGTACAAGACCGAGAAGTTTGATTACTACAACGCCCTCTCCCTCGCGGACTGAGCTCCGGTGCCTTAACTACACCTGCCTTTGGCTGCATGACATGTGGGCCACCCACCTGTTGGACCCAGCTGTCATACATGCAAAGGCAGGAGCAGTAAGTCAATGAAGTTGCGTCCCTACCTTGCCCATGAGCGTGGTGGCTGGCAGGACTAGGAGAAGCTTTCGTTCGCTACACGCTCTCCCTCCCACAAGCGGTGGACATGCAGTAGTTCAATCGGTGTCAGATGGCCAGAAGCATACTGTAGTACTCCTCCACTGCAGTAGTACTCCATCATTGTTCGACTTCCGAAGAGGCGAAGAGCCAAGCACAGCCCAGGCGCTCGTGTGGCAGTTTCATGTGTAGAGTAGTCTAAGATAGCGTGTACAATGCCTATAAGCTTCAAATCGTTGGGGTCGGCTCCATGCTTTTTTGATTAAAACAATCTTCTGGCCCTGCCTGTCATCCTGGTGATTGTAGTTTGCATGCTCATCTGGTCAAGACAGGAATATATATTTTAATTTGTGGTGGGGTAAATGTTAAGGTTGCAGCAAATGGAGTATTGTACATTGCGGGCCTTTCAGCCAAGTTTAGAGGCAACCATGTGGGGCCAGTGCTATGATGTGTCACGTCAACTCTTACAACGAGTCGAAGCTTGATTTTAATACTACACGCCTTCTCCCTTGCCCATGTGTGTAGTGGCTCGCAGACGAGGACATGTTTTTGCTTATAGTACTACAACAAGCTATCCCTATCGCTCGTGGTGGACGGATATGCAGTAGTGGATTCGATACTGTAGAAGTAGTAGTAGTAACATCATTGTTCGTCATCTCGAAGAGGCAAAGAGCCAAGCGCAACACGAATGTGGCAGTTGTGAACCTTGCCGTACTGCTCCAGCCCGCGCGCCCAGGCTCCTCATTGCCTTCCACCCTCATCGGCCTCCATCATGACGAACTCTTTCAAGCCCTGGTGGCCCTGCAGGTGCCGGAGGTCGTGACGAAGAATGTGCACCTCGAGGTCGCGCTCACCGCGCAGCGCCTCGCCATGCAAGAAACCGTCGACCCGCACATCCACGTCTATGAGGAAATCGTCTACATAGGCCACTACAAGGACAGCGAGGATAGAAAGACGTTGGCCTTCTTCCAGCGGCTGGAATCTTTGGACGCCGTTGTTCAGAAGCACGTCGACCTCGCCACGAAAGCCGCTGCTACTTAGCTGCCGTTCGGTGTGCCGGCGCCCTGAGTCGAGGAGGTGGACGTCGCTGATGGATGCATCTCTTCTTCTTGCCTCCTGTAACCAGCACTGCATTGCCACATGGCCTTAATTTTTAATTAGTATAGGAGTATATGGCATTTTTATTCCAGTCATAACGTTTTCACTATGAGGTGGAGCCGCAGTTGAGCAAACCGACCATCGGCAAATCCTCACCCCGCCCACCGGGCGTCGGCTGAGTTTAGAATTAGAAGAGAGAAACGAGGGAGAAGAGCTAGCTGTAGCACAGACACTGTTGTCAGATGGGACCTGTGTTGATAGAATAGGAGTACTGAGCACTCATACCTCTTTTTTGAGGGAAAAAGTAGTCGTATGTCTAGTACTACCACTAGTTGGGTGCGTGCGACCTATACATGTCATCACTTTAGGTCTACTTTTCAAACCGTAGCTATGCTTCACCATACATATTTTTTCACGGATTTATCCTCCTATATGTACTCCTAGGCTATTTCCACGTGCTCCCTTTCACCGACATGTGGGACATAGAGCATATGGGTCGTAGTGCATGCATGACTCAGAGCATATGCTGGGGTACTTTACATTTTAGACCTCACGAATGACATGCAAACCCCCCAGAGAAGAATAAATAAATGAATTACTACATGAAACCAGATTATTTTCATAGAAACCAAAGCACGTTCATTAAATTTTGGACATAACACGTTTATAAAAAACTACCGGACCTAAACCAGTCTAAGGGCCTCTTTGATTCGCAGGATACTGAAAACATAGGAATGGGGAAAGTATGATGGTGATGAACCGAGACGAGGAGAACTCTAACTCGGTTAGAGTTAGAGTTAGATTCTAACCCTGAACTAACTCTAAACCAAAGAGGTATATGGATGGCAGGGTTAGATTGGCAATAAATGTTCTTTCTCAATCATTTGACTACTTTGGACCCTATTTCCTACCAGATTTGGTGTGGCCGGCTCTTGTGTGGCCTCCTCCCGCTCACAATTGACATAAATGAACCATCTTTACAAATCAAGCATGCAAAACATTATAAATCTTACTTTGTCCATACAATTGAGATTTCCCACTTAAACATACAAGTCCTCAATCAAGCTTCACAAAAAATACACTCCATGAAATAAAGCATGAGCTAACTCATCACGGAAGTCATTCATGATAGGGAGGGAGCCCGGAGCCCCTCACGCACCCAGAGAGGAGCTCATCATCGTCGCTCTGGAGGAAGGCTCTGTAGAGCCCAAGCCCCGGGAACCCCTCCGACGCTGGCGCTTGCGAGCTGAGGTCGACACCGGCATGGGTAGCAGGGCCACTTGCCGACGACTGTGAACCGAATCTTTGGGCCTCTAGAAATAATGCAGGCTTGAAACTGAAATACCTAGAAAGGTGAACTAAATCTTTGGGCCTCTAGAAATAATGCAAGCCTGAAACTAAAATACCTAGAAAGGTGAACTGAATCTTTGGGCCTCTAGAAATAATGCAAGCCTGGAACTGAAATACCTAAAAAGATGAACTGATTCTTTGGGCCTCTAGAAATAATGCAAGCCTGAAACTGAAATACCTAGAAAGGTGAACCAAATCTTTGGGCCTCTAGAAAGATTTATTACCTCCTCAAGCAGCATCAAACAATTCCATGCGTGCACCACAAATCTATACAGAGTTTAATCAGGATCTAATTTTATAAATCAGAATTAGCGCTAGAACGAGCAAGATCAATGACATGTCTGTGAGACAGAGAAGGAACAAACAAACTCACCCCTCTCGCGACCTCCCTGGTAGATGCGCCGCCGCCGCGCACGACAGAGAGAGAAAAACAACCGGTGAAGAGGGAGCGGGCGAGCATCGAAGGCCGGAGGGAGAGAGCAGACGGAGGAGGGCAGCGGAGGCCGTAGGGAGAGGGCGGCCATAGGAGAGAGAGGGCGAGAGGCGGAGCGGCGCTTGGGTGGGTTGCCCGATGGGGAATAGAGAGGAGTCGTGCGAGGGGGTTGAGGGAGCGATTTGGTGCGGGTAGGGGAGATTTTTTTAGTTCTCTTTTAGTGGGCCTGAGGAGAACTAACCCAATTAGAACCTCTCCACTGGGCTAGTTTTTTAGCTGGGTTAGAGCAAACTAGCTCAAACTAACCCCTCCTGTTTGGATAATTTGAGGCTATTTCAACCCAAACTAGCTCTAACTCAGGGATCCAAACAAAGAGGAGTAGTACTGTACATGCTACAGTCTGGACCATAGCACATTGTTTTTATGGCCATATCAGCACATTGTTTTTCTACTGCTGGTTCACTGGGCTGCCGTGGTTCGCACTCCTCCGACGTGAGTAGTAGTACTACTAGTATATACTGCATGATTCTTTGCTCCTTCTTACTACTACGTACTTCCTCGAGATGTGGGAGAGCCAGCATCCGGGTCGACGTCGCATGCACCAGATTAGAGTGCGAAACGGAAGGGGGGCATCACCCCGGTCGTACGGCCAGTAATTCATGACTATAGTGAGTAGTCCTATCACAAGTCTTTCCAATAGTAACGCGCCGTCAAATCGCACATCCCGACCTTTCCAGCAGTAAGTAAGTTGAATCTGCTACTCCCTCGCCCTCCTCGCCACTATCTCAAACCGCCTACGCGAAAACTGCCGCCCGTACTGCCCGGGAAAAGCCCCGCACTCAACTTTTAACTAAGCGAAAATAGTTCGAGCTTGTTCGTTCTATATAAATACTAGTACTGTATGTTTATTCACCCGTGGGGTTGTTCAGTGAATGGAGGTTCGAGGAGCACAAGTGAACAATACTACTACTAGTAGTAGTAAGTAGGAGTCGCACAGTTAGTCACCTTAAATAGAGAGTTTCTTTTCTTTAATGCCACGTACACAAATTGAAACACTTGTTGTGGAGAGAAAAAGATAAGCACTCCACGATATATGTACGCAGGGGCCTGAGTGCTTGCTTTACTAGGGTTTCTCTCTTCGTTCTCTCATCCTCTCCAGATCTAAACAAGACAGCGGTAGCGACATTTTGTCTTTACTCACCGCTGGTCACAAATCCGGCCGGATCCCTTCGGCTGGTGTGTGTAGAGGACTAGGTGCATCGTTCATGAGGTCATCACTGACAAGGGAGGAAACCCACAGCTGCTGGAGGGGCCCGATCCTCTGCCCGTGTCGTTCTCTCCGACACGGCACTGGCTCGGGAGGTCCTCCGACCCTTCTTCCTCCCTGTCGTATTGTGCGCAGATCCGACCTGCCTCCACCGACACCCCGACGACCCTCAGGTACAAGTCCTTCGAAAGTGGCCTTGCTCTACTGCCCCAGCTCCCCACATGTCTGCATGTGCATCTTTTTCTACTCCCATCAGCTCTTCCAAAGCCACCTAATTTTTTTTGTATTATTAGAGGTAAAGCTAGTTCATGCATTCGAATCTAGGACTTGGTTCACACAACGAAGAAAGGGGGGAAAGTTGTAGCATGAATATAGCACTTGATTCAAAGAGGAAATAATATGGTGAAAGTAGTAGAGACCGGATACCCAACCGGTCTCTTGGTTGAAAAGGGAAATAATGGGAAAACGCAGTACAAACTAGATAAGGAACATATCTATTATTGGTTGAAAAAAGGATAGAAAGTGGCGGCTGGTGAGCAAGTCAACAGAGTATGTCCAGGATTAGATTTGTTGCCCTCACATCATAAAAGGTCTCCAGGATTAGAATTGTTGTCCTCACATAGTAAAAGGTCTCCAGTATTAGATTTGCTGCCCTCACATAGTAAAAGGTCTCCAGGATTAGATTTGCTGCCCTCACATAGTAAAAGGTCTCCAGGATTAGATTTGCTGCCCTCACATAGTAAAAGGTCTCCAGGATTAGATTTGCTGCCCTCATAGAGCATGAACAAACTCGGCATCACCACTTTATGCCTCCTTGTAGGTACATTGTGCTGATGCATCCACTGTCGCATGTCCTTATACCAACCTTTCGATGTTGTTAATGTAAGGGCGCATGTAAAATGAAGCGATCACACTGTTACCTTAAGGGCATGTCTAACCAGTGTTATTGTTAATCTAATGCCTCCAGTGATATGATGCAATTAAACTGTGTTACAAATGGTATTACTGTTGTTTTCCCTAGTATGATAAGTAAGTTGCTCCTTTATGCTGCTGAGTGTCCTGGTGTCCCCATGGTCCCATGCCCTTAAACCAACTCTTTAGCTGCTGTTGATTTACCGTATATGGTAAACAAGCAATGTCACCATTAAAGTAATCCCATATTTGACGAATGTCATTATTGATCGTAATGCTTCCAGTAACGTGAAGCATTGCTGACATTTTAAAATTTCTACTGTCCTTGTGTGATTGCCATGAACATAATTAAGATGCTTATTTTCATTTCATGTATGTTTCTTATATTCTTATTGACCAACAACTGTTTACTTTCTATCTTTTTGTGCAGATAGGGATATCCATTTCACCTTGTTGCTATTGTGACCTTTTGGTGAACTGCACAAAACATTTTTTGAATGAGTTTCTTGTGCAGTTCAACTAAAATGTGACGTGGGCAACATCTCTCAATTTTGGTGGAACTGCACACAATGGTGATTGGAGTTTCCAAAATCTCCGTCAAATTCTGCTGGTAATCTCATGCAACATTTTATTAGCCTTTACAAGATGAGCCGTCACTGTCACCACAATGGAACTTTATTTTAGTGGAACTGCACAAAAGGATAAGCAAATTATAGTTTCACCTTACATGAGCCGAACAACCAACCTTAATGTTCCTCAATTTTAGTGCAACTACTAAAGAAGAACCTGCCAGCTCATGAGAGTAAGTACTTCTTGCTAGCTGAATGATGCAATCTTTTCTTCATTTCAGGTGAACTGCAGAAAAAGGTGCATGGTTTGAATCATGGAACTCTGGGCTGGCCTCATTCGAGTGGAGCTGCAGGTTGAGTTCAAGGAGTGCCATTATTATAGTAATCATGCTCTTCTTATTTGTGCTATGCAAACAGGAATACTCAACTACAGATGTTGTGACGGTCAAGAGCATTCGCCAAGTTCTTCGATTGTATGACACGGTATTCGCTTTATCAAAAGGCTATAATGGGTTGGTTCTGTATCTTGCAAGCTGGAATTAATGAGATGTGTAGGCATCTTTGTTGTACTTACTATTTTAATCTTATTTGTTGGTTCTGAATCTTGCAAGCTGGGAATCAATGAGATGTGTAGGCATCTTTGTTGTACTTATTATTTTGATCGTACTTGTTGGTTCTGAAGCTTGCAAGATGGGAAACAAGGCATGATGATGCAGAGGACAACAACCATAACAAATAGTTCAAACTTGGTAGTATTATCTGGGTGAAAGTGCGACAAATGTGTTGATCATGTGCATCCTAAGAATAATAATTCTAATTGTTGTGCATGTTGATCCTATGGCCCTGATAGAATGAGACAATGCATTGCTTGTTTTAAGTATAAATTTCTATTAAAGCTAATTAAATTTAAGTAGAGTGACCACTAACTCTTGTTATTACAGTACCAATACAGACCCGCTCGTGAACCTACGTGTGGCCGGAGTAGGTTTCTTAATGGAGGCATTTGAATGCGCCGAGGGTGCATCTTCTACCGGGCGTGCAGCGGGCGAGGGAGGGTAGTAACTGTTGTCGCCTGTACACACTCAGTTTACTGTTGAATTCAGTTCCCCAAGAGCTGAAAAACGAACGGCTGCCGCCGCCTACCCACTCGTTCACTTGAAGAGACTCCAATGGCGATCCGAGGGGTGAGCCTGCTGGATATGGAATTCAGCAAGGTGTTCCCCTTTATGTTCACCATTCAGTCCTATGGCTGCACCAAGTTGAATGTGATGTACACCAACAATCCGTACTCAGTGAAGCTCTGCCTCACCGGGTTCAAGCAGTACCTACTGGACGAGAAAGCACAAGGTCGCAGGACTAGACCTTGTGCCCATGCATTCGTCTCTTGACAGGGACCAGCGGATCGCCGTCGCCCAGGTATGTGTGTGTGACGAGGTTCTCGTCTACCATTGCTGTAGGGCCATCAGAGGTTCTGGAGCATTCGCCCATTTCATCGGCAACGCCGACTGCACCTTCGCTACGGTGGAGAGATGGAAGAACGCGACAATTCGGCCATCTGGTGCAACAAGCTTGTCGACATCTAGAAGGAATACAAGATCATCAACAACGAGCAGGAGAAGGACTCTGTGGTTGACCTCCTGAGACCATCATCGACCCCTGATATGCCAACATGAAAGAAGACAACGATACCAAGGACCTGAACATGTGGGAGGTACCTCTGAATCTAGCCTACATAACCTACGCGGCCTAGGACGCATACGCATGCTAAACATGTACAGGCGGATCTTGGACATGAGGGTGTGTCTACTTTCCATAACCGACGAGTACACGGACACCTGCAGCGTCATGATCAAGCATGCCAGGAAGGTCTAGATGTTGTACTTTATCTATTTATAAGCACCTTTATCATCTGAGTGTTTCATGCATTACCTTATGTGTCGTAATTATCTGTTTTGTCCGAAATATTTCTTTTAAGAACCCATTAACCTATTTGCTTTTTTAGTGCCTATTTGCTTATGTACGTAACTAGTTCACTTGTCCATTTAAAAAAAACTAGTTCACTCGGCTGTCGTGCTTTGAATCTCCTTCCTCCCAACATATTCCCCTTCTTAGGTGAACCCAGCAGGTCTCGTACACAGACATATGGGACCAACCACCTATCCATTTGCATTTCTTTATTTTGTTCAATCTTTCGTACTCTTCCTATACAACGGTTGGCCATCATAGCCTATGGCGTTGGCCAGGCCATCCCTCTACTCCCACACATTGTCCGGCGGCGGCAGCTCCATCGGCCCACCCTGCACCCGAACAAGTCAACGCTCGTACTCCCCTCCGCCCGCGTCTTCCCCGACTCCGGTTCGTTCGGTCCGAGGTCTCAACGTCGTCCTTCGCCTTGGTGCTCTCGCCGTGGCGCTTCCTTCTGTCGTCCCCAACATGGTCAGCAAAACAAGAGGAATCGGGAGACAACTGTTCATCGAGAGGCTGACAGTCCCGGGCCCACCAGGTCCATGGCCTAGGTTTTGTTGTTTAACATGGGCAACCCACAACATGTTTCAATATTTTTTGGATCCGGCAGGTATCGAGCAGCCTCTGCGCCTCCCAACCTAGCTTGTCTATAACATCAGCCGCCCAAGTTATGTTTGTTTTTTCAAGATGACGCACAGCTCAGTTCTATTTTTCTATAAGAATGCAAAACTGAACCTATGTTTCCTATAAGAATGCAAAACGGAACCTACATTTATATCTTATTTTATTACATATATATAATAGAAACAACATAAGGTTCTGTTAAACCTGTCGTACATCCAACCATTTTATAGACCTTCACACTTCCATTATTTTTCGTTTTCATTAATCCTATATCTGAATTTTCTCCCACTTTCTTTTTGATGTAAACTGAGTTTTCCCCCAGTACTTTTCCCTAGAACCAAATCAATTGTCCCACGTCTAGCCTAAAAAATAATAATACCCCACGTCCTATTAACTCATCAAATTAAAATGTTATTTTATTTCGTAAATTTAAAGTTCTTACAAAATAATAATAATAATTGTTTATATATAACTTGGCAAGTTAACTCCTAGTGATTGCGTACATATGCTTGCAAAGGTTTTACTGACCAATGCAGTAACAGATGTGCAATCATGTGTTTATGTTTTTATAACATTTCTCCATGCAGCCCAACATGATATTTTCACCCAGCCCAGCAGGTCCGCGGATTTCGAGAAAAATGCAAATGGGCTTTAAATTCTACCATATATATAAACGAGCTGCATAGATGTTACATCATTGTTTCACCCAGCCCACCAAATGGACTAAAAAACAAATGGACTTGCTGACATGTGGGCCAGTAGGTCGAGGCCTAAGCAAGGCATTGGATTTACATCCAACACCCGACATTCTTCTTCAATCTCTTGTCTTCTTCCCCCAGCACTACCGGGACCGCCTGCTGCAGCCTCCGGCGTCCAACACGTTGTTTTGCGTGCCTCAACAAAATGCTACCCCTTCAATGGCCAGGCCATCCCTCCACTCCACACCTCCTGTTATTCTCTACCGAGTGTAGGCCCACCTCGCACCCGAACCAGTCAAGTTTCCCACTCCTCTCCGTCTGCAACTCCACTGCCGCGTCTTCCCCATCTCCGGGTCGTTCCAGTCTGGGGCCTCGCCGTCGTCCACCGCCTCGCTGCGCTCGGCACGGTGTGGTCAACAAACGAGAGTCATCGGAAAAGGACTGTACGTGGAGAGCCTCACGGCTGGGACCCATGAGGTCCATGGCCGCACGCAAGGAAAGTTCCTCCTTAATAAGTTATTTCCTCCCCTTGACAGTTGGGACCCACTGGCTGCATCTTCGCACGGAAGGAAGTGCCCCCTTGTTATGCGAAAAAACCATTCCTCCCGATGACAGCTGGGACCCGGCAGATTTGGTGGCTGACTTGTCGGCCTACTAAGCAGACGTGTACGCAGGGCTTTGTCAACTTAATCAACAAATGATTCTAGCGGCTGGACCGTTGGATGTTAATCCAACAGTCGTGCTCCTTTTTCAACCTCTGTTCTTGCTCTTGTCTCCCGTGGGCGGCAGTGCTGCCGCGCACCCGAACCAGTCAAGTTTCCCACTGCTCTCCATCTGCGGCTCCACTGCCGCGTCTTCCCCATCTCTAGGTCGTTCCATTCTGGGGCCTCGCGGTTGTCCACCGGCCTTGGTGCGCTCGGCACGGTGTGGTCAACTTGGTCAAAAATTGAGAGTCGTCGGAAGATGACTATACATGAGAGGCTGACAGTGGGGACGCACCACGCCCATAGACGCATGCATGCAAATGCATCCTTTTACCATGAAAAATAATGTTTTCTCCCCCTGACTGCTGGGACCCACCAGCTACATCTTCGCACGCACGAAATTGCGTCCTTATTACAGGCAAAAAAATATCCCCCCTGACAGCTGGGACCTAGCAGCTATATCTTCGCACGCAAGGAAGTGCGTCCTTATTACAGGCAAAAGAATATCCCCCTGACAGCTGGGACCCAGCAGCTATATCTTGGCACGCAAGGAAGTGCGTCCTTATCCTCCCTGACAGCTGGGACCCACCCGGTCGAAGCTTACGTACCGTTGTCTATCTTGTCGGAACGTGTACGTACATGCTAGTCGATCGGTCTCTCTGCAAGTATGAACCATGGTCGAGTAAGTAGCGGCACATTTCATAGTAGATCCCCCCACTTTGTAGTTCAGGATGTCCCATCTAAACCGTGTACACGTACCTACAACAACACGCCAAAAAAATACGAAAACGTATGTACATACGGGCGGGGTCTCGAATGCCTACTCGCGCATACGTACGGCCAGGGCTCGTGTACATGACTGGGTCGGAATGGAGAAACTGCATTGTCGTCGTGTTCAATGGGAGGCAACGGAATGTGTCGTGTTCATCGGGAGGCAATGGAACGCATGTTGTTCATCGGGAGCCAACCGGCTTGGAAGGAACAGTCGACGGAAACGATGCCTGGCATACCGCAGATCGAAGGAAACATCCTTCTGTTTGACCGCCATGGTCAAAACGAGATCCTGTTCATCGGGAGGGGTCTGACGTACCGCAAAACGGAGGAAACAGACTTCTCTTAGACCTCCTACAGTGGAAACGGGGTCCTATTGATCGGGAGGGGTGTGGCGTACCGCATAACAAAGGAAACAGACTTGTGTTGGAGTGCTACGGTCGAAACGGGGGTCCTGTTCATCGGGAGGGGTGTGGCATACCGCAAAATGGGACTCCATGGGATACTGTTCATCTCCACCGTCGACTGCCTCCACGGGCTACTGTTCATCCACCGTCGACCTCCTCCAGCCTCCACCTGCGACTGTTCATCCATGGGCACCTGTTCATCCAGCCTCCACCGCACGCTCCTCCACCGGCTACTGTTCAACCAGCCCTCTCCACAGGGTCCTGTTCAACCACCCCTCCACGGGTTACTGTTCATCCAACCTTCCACCGGCTACTGTTCAACCAGCCCTCCATGGGGTTGCCATGTTCATCCACCCCTCCACGTGATCCTGTTCATCCACCCCTCCACGGGGTCCTGTTCATCCACCCCCCAACCGACTCGATCGGGGTCCTGTTCATCCAGTGGCAACACCACGGGGTCCTGTTCATCCACCCCCCACCGGGAACTGTTCATCCAAACCACCCAACAACGCTCACTGTTCATCCAGAGGCAGCATCGATCGGCTTCAGTTAGCAGCAGAAGCGAAGGAATCACCCGGGTTCAGTTAACAGCAAGGGATCGATCGATCGCTCGGGTTCAGTAACGTGTATCCTGCAGTGCAATCGCTCGGGTTCAGTTAGAGCCCAACGCCTCGCTCGGGTTTAGTTAGAGCACAACGCCTCGCACAAACACGCATACGTACAAGAGAAACACGCATCGCTCGGCCCCCCGACCACCCACCGTAACCGGGAACTCCCCCGATATTTTCCTCGCCCTTGCTTCTACCATGGTTTTTTCCGTCATGGACGGCCCAAAGAATGTCATGCAGCTGCGTCTCCAGCCCGCCCAGGATGAAAAGCCCATTCTCTGTCATGATTTTTTGTCATAGAAGTAGGACCCCACCACATCTATGATGATACCGGTTTTGTCACAATTATCGTCATAGAAGTGTCATAAGTATGATAGAAAAAAATTGTCCGGCCCAAAATGTCACGGGTGTGTCTTTTTCGTAGTGATTATACTTATAACTTGCGATTCAATAAAGAATCCATTGTGCATACCTTTTTACTTGCACCTGCTCTCTTTGATTTTCACAGCAAAGGAAGATATTATGTTTTGGAGAGCGAGGCCCGTGCGCACAACGCGGAGGTCGCGTCTGCTCGACGTGCTGAGGTGGTTGCACTAAGAGCCTCCGTGAGCTACCACTCTGACTACTATGCAGGCCATAGATGGTGATTACCAAGCTAGGGCAAAAGCCTAAGCTTGGGGGAGTACATATTTCCACCAACATTACATTCATGCTCACAAATTTATTCCAGTTGTCAGTGTTCACACTTTTTCATTGTATCATCCATGCTAGATTTATTTTCTCGCTTTCTTCTTGTGTGTTTGAAAAACTTTGAGAAAACCCAAAAATATTTCTTGCTTCTTTTTGGTTTTTCTTTATAGTTTAATTAGTTGTAGTATTAAAAGAAAACTCAAAAATATTTCTTAGTTCTTCTTCTTGCTTGTTGAGAGCTCTTCCGTGTAAATAGTTTTTCTCGTTTTTTTTCTTTCTTTTAATTTGCCATCTTCAAGAAAAACTAAAAACTCCGAAAATATTTCAGTGTGTTTCACTGAACTTCTTTTCTTTTTATTGAGTCATATCAAGGAGAAGACCACGATGAAAATGATTGAGTGGCTCTCATATGAATTATTGTCAATCTAACAAAGAGCCCGAATTGCTTTATCTTCTCCTATTGAATAAAATGTTTGCAGATTCCAGCATAGTCCACGGCACTCTTGCACTATTATTATTTTCATATCATTTTGTCATGCAAGTGAAAGGCAATAATGACGATATTCGATGAACTGGTTGTGACAGAGAGAAACAGGTATGAACTCAACTTGTTCTGCTTTTGTCAACTTGTTCTTAAAGTAGGATGATGTTACGGTTCTTGCTTAAAAGCTCTATGATTATCTTTCTCTTTTTCTTAAAAGCTTGTTTGGCTCCTTCTATTTTGAGCTCTTTTGTATGCCACTTATGCAAAAATTCATGAACCAGGATAGCAATTGTGCATATGCGATGACAACCTTGTGACATGAGAGATGATATGAAGATGCTTGTACCAAGATGATATGGTATGTGCGCAATGGGGAACTGTGATCACTACACTACAAAAAAATACACTTCCATGATGATACGTGTTTGTCATAGTAGGTCACGTTTTCTGTCATGCATCTACATCCATGACGATTTTATGACAGAATCAAGATAGTCATACCTGTGCTGTCGTAGAAGTGTTCCATGCCATTACCAAAATTATCATCATGGAAGTGTCCACTTCCATGACGATAAATCGCACGTCATAGAAGTGCTTTCATCAAGGGTGACCAACACGTGGCATCCACTATAATGGGTCGTCGTTACGCTATCGGGTACGACTTTGGATCCGATAACCCGTTAACAGCAAGGACCAATGAGGATTTTCCACATGTAAAATTGTCATTGGCCAGAGGAAACACGTGTTGGCTCACCTTTGGGACAAATGTCATCCATTCATTGGACAAGAGGCTCCTATGATATGTCGACACGTGGCACGGTACAACAAAGGCCCATTCCTATGAAAAGGCCAGCCCATTTGTCTTGGTCAAAAGGTAACGGGCCGGCCCACGGAAAACATGTTAATGGCTTGTTCGTATATAGCCCATTTACGGCCCGCTAACTCACGACCCATTACGGCCTATCGGAATTAAGCCCGGTAGCTTCATCTGGGCCGCCCAATATGATTCCAGCCCGTTGTAACTTCCAGCCTATGTATGGCCCATGATGTCTTTCGGCCCATACGAGGCCATTTGTAACTCTTAGCCCATTAACGGCCCGTGGTGAATCTGGCCCACAATGAACAGTGTACCGCTTTATACCCATTAACGGCCCATTATTCCATTGGGCCATTTCCAACCCATGTTATCTTTCGGCCTTCTCAGGGCCCATTTATTCTTGGGCTTATTTCCAGCATTCGGTTACTTATGGCACGTTACTGGCCTTTTCTGCTTGTGGGCCAAACTCAGCCCGTGGTTACAATCGGCCCGTTTGTGGCCCGTTAATCCGTTGGGCCATTTTCATAGCGTCATCAAATACGACCGATTAAGGACAGCCCGTTATGGTCGGCCCATGAATAGATGATTCTAAATATAGCCCATTACAGCCCATAATGCGGTATGTTATTGGCCCATCGATCATACGGCCCGTAGAAGGCCCATTGATGCTACAGCCCATAGAAGGCCCATTGATGCTACGGCCCGTAGAAGGCCCATTATTTATACGGCCCTTATAAGGCCCATGTTTCTATCGCCCGTAAGAGGCTCATGGTAACTACAATAAATATGTAGCCCATGGTTATTGTGGCCTAGCTTTAAAAAATAGGTTATTGTGGCCACTAGCAAACCGTGGAAAAAGAACTGCACTGACTACAAACAAACAAATAAACAAGACAACAAGGAAATAAATAAGCAAGCAACTTATGCTAGGCTATCACGGCTATTACACATATTACATCCACTGGGCATCAAAGTTCGCCACCAGTGCAAATATAGGGAACAAAGTCGCATATCATATACACTCATTGTCAAAGTTGGCGACCAGTGCAAATAAACATTGCAGCAAAACAAGTCCGAAACTGAAACCACTTTAGAAGAGTTCAAGAAACAATATCCTGGGTACCCATAATGCTCGCAAGATGCTTAGCAAGCTTATTAACTTTCTCTTGTTTGGCGCTTAAATCCTACAGCGCTTGCTGTTGCACCAGAAAGTATGCATCTAAATTCTGCAGGGACTTCCTCAGTCCTTCAGCTTCCTGTAGCAGCACATTTGATCGATGTCTTTCAACTTGAAGTTGAGACTAAAGAAGATGAACTAATTCAGGCAGCGAGATCGAAGGGCTTGTGCCAGTAGTAGTGGACAGTAACTCGAACACTACATCAAGACAGGACTTTTGGGTTCTCTCACTGTCGTCAAGATAGTTTTTATCAGCTTTCTTGGAGACCAACAGGGATGTCTCACTATCTTGAACCTTATCTGCATTACTTCCTTTACCATTGCATAATGGGGTATTGTCCTCCAATATTTTGTCTGTGTCTGATTTCGGGTTCCGGCAGACCCTTGAGGTTCGAACACTGTTGTGCACGTGGAGATTTCGCCTTCTACCTACCTGCACCCCTCTGCCTTGCTAAGATCTAAGCTATGGAAAGAACAGCACAAGAGACACAGGGTTTATACTGGTTCGGGCCACCGTTGTGGTGTAATACCCTACTCCAATGTGTGGTGTGGTGGATTGCCTCTTGGGCTGATGATGATGAGCAATACAAGGAAGAACAGCCTCGCGAGGGTCTGTTCTTGGCTGGGGGGATGAACTGCTAAGAGGAGTTCAGTCACCCTTCTCTCTCTCTCTCTCTTCTGCATTTCGATCCGATCTCGATGCTGGGTTGGCTGATTCTCGATCCTCCTACCCTGTTGGTGGCTAGTCCTATTTATAGGCAAAGGCCCTGGGCCTCTTCCCCAAATATTGAGCGGGAAGGGTGCCAAAAATTGGCCATTTTGAAGGGGAACAACTGGTACACTTATCCTGACTAAAGTTGGTCCTCGCCTGCCAAAGACTCTGGTGGTGATGCTGGCTTGGGCTCCACAATGACTTCCTCCCTGCCGTTGGACTGGTCTTGGTCTCGTTGCACCGAAACAGGTGCTTTTGCTTGATGCTCTCACCTGCGCTTGCTCCCTTTGCACCAAAGAGGAAAGGAGGACACTACGCGGGCTGACGCCCGCCTGGCACCCTTGGTCGTCATGGCTTGCGTCATTGGCACATCGTGAGGTACCCTGCCTTGATCTCTCCGCCTCCTCGCGAGCCAGCCTAATGAGGCCGTGCCTGAGGAAGCTCCGTGTCGTCCGCCCCGTGATGCTTGGACCCTCGCGAGGGTCTTGGGTCTGTGTTGATGAAGATGGGCCGTGTTGGGCCCCCTTTGAGCCACGCCGCAGGCCGCAGGCAGGCAAGTCTGGGGACCCCCGTTCCCAGAACGCCGACAGTAGCCCCCGGGCCCAAGGCACGCCCGGACTTGGCCGTGCAGGGAGGCGAAAGGGCAAGGGCGAAGCGTCGCGGGCCCTAACAGCCTGCGGCCTTGGGCGCCGCGTGGCGGTTGACTGTACGTGGGCGTCTCCACAACCGCGCGAGTTGATAAAGGAGCGGCATCTGCCTAGGCTTTGCTTTTTGCTTTCTCCGGTTGCTGCTCAGATCCCCTTTCTTGCGCCTCTCCTTCCTTCCTCCAAAATTTCAAGATCTACTCCGACCACGTGACCTAGGAAGCCATGGCGCCTCGTCAGTCCCCGGCCAGAGCTTGGTACTCGTCTGCCCTTGACTCGCCGAACGTGTCAGAGGCGAGGCTCGCCCGGTTGCGCCGGATGGCAGCGGCGCAGGGCATCGACGGGGAGAAGGTGTTCAAGGCCGGCTCCGCCACCCCTGAGGGCCAAGGGAGCACCTTCTATTCGTTCTTTGTAAGCGCCATTGCTGCTGGCCTGGTGCCTCCCTTCTCCGAGTTCTTCTTCTCTGTCCTCCGTCATTATAAGCTACAGGCTCTGCATCTCCACCCCAACTCCATCCTTCTCCTGGCAATCTTCGCCTATTACTGTGAGGCTCACGTAGGGGTGCAGCCCTTGGTGGTCTTGCTGCGCCACTACTTCTACCTCCGGACCTCTCGCGGTCCTGCTTCCGCGTGCGCGAGCTTCATCGCGTATGGTGGCGCCATTGCCATTTCGAACCCCGGGAAAAGGATTGAGGGCTTCAGGAGCAAGTGGGTCTTGGTAGATGCTGGGCGTATCCACCCTCGGCTGATCTTGCCCACGGAGCAACCCACGAGCTCCAGCGATTGGGGTCGAGCGGAGCTCGCGGCCCCCCGCGTGAAGCTGGTGTTGGAGAAGATGGACGCGGATCCGAGGCTGGCCAACATGGCGGCGGCGAAGCTGACCGGCGCGTCGCTGCTGAGGGAATTCCTGGAGCACCAGCTGGCTCCGCTTCTGCAGTACTCACTTCCAATGTGGAGGCCCCATCCGAGCCCCGCGACCTTGGTCGATGGAGATCTGGTTGCGCTCCTCCAATCTCTGGTCGGGGGCGATGTGGCGAGGTTGGAGGGTGCTCCTACGCCCTTGTTCCTCCGCGACGACTGGGAGCAGGTAGTGGAGTCCATGCCCGTCTTCAACGGGGACAGGCCCGTGCCCATGGAGACTCCCAGGGAATCGGTGGATGTGTCCTCCGACGATTCCAGCGAAGAGGAGGAAGGAGGGGAGTGGGGAAAAGGGCCTGACTCTGAGGCGACTAACGGAGAGTCGAGGGCTCCCCTCCCCCGGCGCAGGTCCCGCGTTCTCCGCCTCTCTCCGAGTGATGACGACGAGGATGATGACGAGCAGGACGGCGGGAGCTTGCCCCCGATCCCGAAGAAGGACAGGACCGGGCTGATCTCCCGCGGGTCTACCCCGGCCCTGAGGCGGACCGCAGACGCGCCTTTTGCTTCCAAGCTTCCCGAGGTTGACCCTTCCACCCAGCTTTCAGGCTTCAAATTTGGCCAGAGGCCGCTTGAGCTTACTGGCGACGACCCGTAAGCGCTTGATTCTTATCTTTATTTCTTGTTCTGCTTCTGAGGCTTGACGTCCGCATCACTTGGATAGGCTGGCGCCCGCAGGAAAGAAGCCGAAGGGAACTCCTAAGGTTCCATCCGTGGCAGCGCCCCTGCCCGCGAAGGAAGGTGACCGCGACGCGCGGGTTTCTCCTACCCGGTCATCCTCGCGAGGCCTGGCTGAGCCGGCTGGGGCGAGCTCAGCCCCCATGGCCCAAGTGACTCCCGAGGTGCCTTTGCCTACTGCCACCACTACAACCGTTGGGACGTAGCAGGCTTCGCCTCAGGATGCTGTGATCGCGCTGCCGCCTTCTCCTCCTACTCCACCGACTGTTGTCTCTCCGACTCCTCCTGCCGTTCTGGATCGTGCTGCTGCTGAGCTGGACCGGCTGCGGCAGGATCTTCTTGGTGCCGACCCTCGCTTGGTGGTCGGGTGCTTGGAGCTGGCTTCAGGATGGATTCGCTCTGACGCTTCGATTCGGGCGGCGCTGGTCCAGGCCTCGACGGCTTGCGATGAGGAGAGACAGGTCATCCTGGAGGTGAAGGCTGCTCGTGATGCAGCCCTGGGGGAGGTGGTCGACGTCCGTGGTCGCTGCAAGGCGCTGGAGGATGAGCTGCAAGGCCTGCGGGACCAGCTCGCGAAAGAGGTCCGCCTTCGCCAAGAGCAGGAAGAAGGTGTGAAGGCTCGCGAGGCGGCCGTCGAGGGCCGGGAGGCCAAGCTCAGGAAGCGCCGTGACCGCCTAGGCGCGCTGGAGCAGGAGATGGGGGCGAGGAAGGTCGAGCTAGACGACAAGGCCCAGGTCCTTGCCGAGGACCGCGTGGCCTTCGCGGAAATGGAGGCGAAGGCTCGCTCCTCGCTGAGGACGCTTTACGACAGCGGCCTGGAGAGCCCGCTGGCTAGCGCCGAGGACGGCCCCGCCAAGCTGCTTCCCTTCCTGGTTCGCGCTCTTGAAGATGTCGCCCTTGGCCTTGGCCCCACGGCCGAGGCCGAGGCGCGTGTACTGTCTTCTGCAGCGCTGACGCGGGTCCTCACCCACATCTACCTTCGTGATCCCGGCGTCGACCTCGACAACCTGCTGGAGCCAGTAAGCGGCGAGCGTGCCATTGCCGCTGCCGAGGCCGTGAAGGGTTGCGCGGAGGCTCTGCTGGGGAAGTTCCGGGCCTTCAGCACCAAGCCGAAGCAAGGCGCTACCGACCCCGCTGCTCCATGAGGCGAACCCACTCCGTGCTGCTCCACCGCTGACAAGTGACTCCGTTGTGGCTCTTGTCCTGCCTTTAATTCCTGCACATGTATCATGCCTCGGCGAGGCGTTTAAGCTTGCGTTTGGCATTGAGATAACAGTGTGGACTGTAATATTTGCTTTTGAATTCCTTGAAATTTATGCTTTTCCTTCCTGCTTGCTTATGTTCTACGCTGGCAGAGCCCGGCCCTGCACATACCTCAGCCGCCGTTAGCCCTGACCGGAAACTAGGATGGGACCAAGGAGTGAGGGGCTACGTGACAAGTTAGGCTCCTGAGTCGCGATGCTCAGGAGTCCCCCTTGGTGCACGAACAGCAAGTAGGGAGGTGTGATGTGGGTGGATCTACCGTTCTACGTCTGCAGGGCCCGGCCGCGCGCATACCTCAACCGCCGTTAGCCTTTCGGAACTAAGGAGTGAGGGGCTACGTGACCAGTTAGGCTCCTGAGTCGCGATGCTCAGGAGTCCCCCTTGACGCTCAAATGGCCTTCGTACCTTGGCTCCGCTCGGGGAGAGACGCGTGATGAACCAGGCCCGAGGGGGGGGGCTGGCTGGGTGGCGTGCGTCTGGGCGTGACCCAGGCGCAGCCTCCGTGCCCAGCCCCCTCGCGCGGCACTCCCGAGGGGAGGCGTTATGATGAGGCTAGACACTGAGCTCTGGGCTCCCTGAGGTTGATGCGGCCCGGGGGCCGCCCTCAGTTGTTTATCACCAGCGCGGAGCATAGCGCTTCCGTATGTGTATGGGCATAGGCGCTCCTCGATAGTGTCGTCAGCCAGCGCGGAGCATGGTGCTTCCGCTGGTACGTGGGAGGGGGCTCCCCTCCGGGAGGAGCCCCCGGGGCGTGTACATCCCCGCCCTGACACGTGGCTGGCACGGTAGGGCCTGGCGAGGTGTATCTGGGCACCCGGGAGCCAGCGCGGGACTCACAGGGCCCTATGTCTAGGCGGGTTGCGCCTGGCACTGGGCCTTGTCTTGTGATGTGTCCCTGCAAACTTGGTTAGATGCCGGCACTCTACGTCCTTGGGTCCCGGCCCTCGAGCTGGTCTCAGCCGTCGCTGGTATGCCAGGTCGCGATGCCGTGGACAAGGCCAGAGGGTGAGGACTGAAGAGCCAGTAAGAGCCCTGAGTCGCGATGCTCAGGTACCCCCCTTTAACGTGCAAGTGGTCGGCATGGAGAAGAAGAGGTGCCGTGGACAGGCATCAAATAATCAAGCATGGTGGGTCGAACGAATAGCCGGAAATAAACGCAAAAGGGATACATGCCGCTGGGTCTGGCCCGAGCGACTTGGGGATGATGCAGCCCATGGGGCGCTCCTAACAAGGTAAGCTAACAACATGAAATAAAAGGGATACATGCCGCAGGGACGGACCCACGCGGCCTGGGAATAATGCAGCCCTGGGGGGGCGCTCCCAGCTGGAAATGAAACTAGAAAGATGTCACCCGATGATGTTGAGGATGAAGGAGTGTTGGTGTAGCTGACTCGGTGGGCTGCGGAAGCCGATCCTCACGATCCCCCAGGCCCAGGGGCCTCGGGAGGCTCCGGAGGCGTTGGTGGCTCCTCGTGGACCATCTCCATCTTCGCCAGGGCTGCGGAACGCCTGGCCTCTTGAGCCTCCATGATGCCCCTCATGAGGCGCTGGTACGTGGCAGCCGAGTTCGGCAAGCCATAAGGCATGCGAACGTAGCTGTGGGGTGGACCTTCGCAACGCCCCACTCGTGAGGGCCAGAGGCGCTCCAGAGAGGTGACTCGATTGAGCCCTGGTATGTCAATGCAGACGCGCAGCCCACCATCCTCGCCTGGATGGGGAGCCACAGCTGGTAGGCGGCGGCCGCCTCTCATGACTCTTGACACCTGTAGCTCCTGAATGGCCTTGCTGACGAACTCCTGAGGGTCTGGCCCTCCTTGCCTTACTCCTTCTTGAGGGAAACGTGCTTCGAGACACGCCTCCATGTGGTGCCCAAGCGCCTCCCTCGTGACCTTAGCCAGGTCGGTGGCCCTCCAGGGGAGAGCCCCCGAGCCCTGCCTGAGGAGGGCGCGGGCGCGCTTTCCTATGCGATGGAAGGAGGTTCCCCCTGGGCAGGCGCGGGCCCTGAGGGGCCTGCCTCCTGAGGGGCCGGGCCAGACGATGTCTTCTTCTTCTTGGGGGCGGTCTCGGGAAGCCTCCTACTTCCGTGATCCGGGTCTTCTAGTGATGCGGCCTGAAAGGCTCGTTCCAGGGAACACAATGCGTCCTTCTCTTCACAGGGCACCGTGATGACTCCGCCACTTCCTGGAATCTTGAGGACGTTGTAGCCATGGTGAGTTACGGGCATGAACTTGGCCAGCGCGGGGTACCCAAGGATGGCGTTGTACGGCAGGCGAATGTGAGCGACGTCGAAGTCGATGAGCTCGGTGTGGTAGTTGTCGCGTGCCCCCAAGGTGATAGGGAGGCGGACCTGCCCAATCGGGACCATGGAGCCGTCGGTGACTCCGGAGAAAGGCTTGGTTGGCTGAAGCTGGGTGTAGGGCACTTGGAGATTGTTGAATGTTCCCACGGACAGGACGTTGAGCCCTGCCCCGCCATCGATGAGGGTCCTGGTGACCACCATGTTGCTGATGATTGGGGAACAAAGCATCGGGAGGACTCCAGTTGTGGCCGCACACTTGAGCTGATCTGCTGAGCTGAACGCGATGGCGCATGCCGACCACCTGAGAGGGCGCTTGGCTTCCAGTTTGGGGAGGACTGCATTCACTTCATGGGCGAACTGCTTGAAGATGCGTTGAGAGGCTGGGGCTTGAGCCCCGCCCAAGATGCAGGCGATCGCGCGCGGCTCCTGGAAGCCCCCAGCCCCCTCGTCCTGATGGCGGTCCTCGTTTCTCCTTGGCTGCGGTGGCAGAGGAGGGAGGCATGCGTTGCCTTGCGGGCGATCCTCGCGAGGCTGATCCCTCCAGTCTCCCTCGCGAGGCGGGTCTTGCGAGCGATCCTCGCGAGGTCGATCGCGCCACCCCTGGCGCGGGCAGCGGTCTTCCCAGCGTCCTGCGTTCCTTACTCCTCCTCGACCGTAGCCCCGGTCACCTCGGTCGGGGCGATGACCGATCCTTCCTTCTCGCACGGCGTGGAGCTCTTGACACTCGTTGGTGTTGTGCGTGTGGAGGTCGTGGTACACAAAGTATTGACTGCCCTTGGGAGGTTCGGGCTGATCTCTGCCCTGCTTGGTGTCTGGTTCTGCCGCGAGCACGGCAGCCCCCTTGCGCTTCACATCCTTGGCCTTGGGCTTCTTTTCTTCTGGGTCTGCGGCAGGCAGCTCGAGGAGGGAGAGACGCCCTTCCTCAGCCCTGACACACTTGGTTGCCAAGTTGAACAACTCCAAGGAAGTGCACAGGTCTTCATGCATCGCCAACTCCTCCTTCATCTTGACATCGCGCACGCCGTCGGAGAAGGATGAGATGATAGCCTCCTCGGTCACCTTGGGAATCTTGAGGCGTAAGTTGTTGAAGCGCTAGATGTACTTCTGCAGGGTCTCTCCGGGTTGTTGCTTGATGCGCATGTCACTCACGGCGGGTGGCCGGTCGCAAGTACCTTGGAAGTTGGCGATGAAGCGGGTGCGCATCTCGTCCCAGAAGGAGATCGTGCCTGGAGCCAGGTTCAGGAGCCAGGTGCGGGCCCCGTCCTTGAGCACCATGGGAAACCAGTTCGCCATGACCTTCTTGTCTCCGTTGGCAGCTTTGATGCCGAGCTCATAGAGCTGGAGGAACTCCGCAGGGTCGGCCATGCCATCGTAACGAGGAGGCAGGTCTGGCTTGAACTTGCCGGGCCACGCGACGCTGCGTAGCTTGGTGGTGAAGGCACGGCAGCCAGCTATGGCCACGGGAGGCCTTGGGTGACGGAGAGCTTGGTCTTGCATGTCCCCACGCGCCGCAGCTGGGAGCAGCGCGGGGTCTTGACGTGCGGGAGCAGGAGCATGGTCGCGACGTGCTGCAGCAGGGAGCTCCCGGCAGCTTCCTGTGGGCGAGGGACTTCTTGGCAGCTCTGCTCTTGCCGCGCTGGCACCTGACGGAGCGGGTTCCACCCAGGGGCCACGCGCCTTGGAGCCCTGGCGCCTTCTTGAGGAGGAGGCGGCCGGGGCGCCGTCGGAGCTTCATCGCCCACGCGGGGCGGGGTGCGGTGCAGCGGAACGGACGGTGCAGGAGAGCCCCCTGCGACGCGGAGGAGCTCGGCGACGCGGTCGAGCCATTCTTCATAGACGACGTCGACGGGACGGTAGCGCAGGAGCTCATTTGCCGTGATGAGCGCAGCTCGAGCCTCCATGGGTGCGCGGAGCGCGCGAGACGAAGAACCAGCTGGGGTGAGCGAGGGAGTACCGGTGCGGCCGTCTTGCCGCATGGACGGATGCTGAGACGACGCTTTCATGCTCGTCCCCCGCCGGGCCGGTGGCGGCGTTGACGGCAGGTGACGGGAAACGGCGAATGTCGGATTTAGTGTTCCGGCAGATCCTTGAGGTTCGAACACTGGGGTGCATGCGGAGATTTCGCCTTCTACCTACCTGCACCCCTCTGCCTCGCTAAGATCTAAGCTATGGAAAGAACAACACAAGAGACACAGGGTTTATACTGGTTCGGGCCACCGTTGTGGTGTAATACCCTACTCCAGTGTGTGGTGTGGTGGATTGCCTCTTGGGCTGATGATGATGAGCAATACAAGGAAGAACAGCCTCGCGAGGGTCTGTTCTTGGCTGGGGGGATGAACTGCTAGGAGGAGTTCAGTCACCCTTCTCTCTCTCTCTCTCTTCTCGATTGCGATCCGATCTCGATGCTGGGTTGGCCGATTCTCGATCGTCCTACCCTGTGGGTGGCTAGTCCTATTTATAGGCAAAGGCCCTGGGCCTCTTTCCCAACTATTGAGCGGGAAGGGCGCCAACAATTGGCCATTTTGAAGGGGAACATCTGGTACACTTATCCTGACTAAAGTTGGTCCTCGCCTGCCAAAGACTCTGGTGGTGACGCTGGCTTGGGCTCCACAATGACTTCCTCCCTGCCGTTGGACTGGTCTTGGTCTCGTTGCACCGAAACAGGTGCCTTTGCTCGATGCTCTCGCATGCGCTTGCTCCCTTTGCACCAAAGAGGAAAGGAGGACACTGCGCGGGCTGACCCTGCCTGGCACCCTTGGTCGTCATGGCTTGTGTCATGGGCACATCGTGAGGTACCCCGCCTTGATCTCTCCGCCTCCTCGCGAGCCAGCCTGATGAGGCCGTGCCTGAGGAAGCTCCGTGTCGTCCGCCCCGCGAGGCTTAGCCCCTCGCGAGGGTCTTGGGTCTGTGTTGATGAAGACGGGCCGTGCTGGGCCCCCTTTGAGCCACGCCGCAGGCCGCAGGCAGGCAAGTCTGGGGACCCCCATTCCCAGAACGCCGACAGTCCGCATTCTAAAGGAGAAACAAGCAGACACATCACAGGTTTACCATGTTGTATATGAAACTCATTTTGGTAAATCAGTTCAGTAATAAAGTGGACATGATTACAGCATGAAACAAACATATATCTATGTACCATGGTCACTTTATGGTCTATATCATTCTAGTTTTCGTTGCCAAATCAAGATATAGACACAGTTCAAATAGTATTTGTTCAAGACAAAGCAGAATAGACAGAATATAAGTGTGGGAAACTACAGAGCAATAACAACACTTGTAATGTGCATGACATGAGAACATAACTATTTATTGAATTGAAACTGAAATCAACATAGAGCAAGTTACAACAGCAAACCAGTTAAAGAAACAGGTTTTAAACATACCTGTTGCGCCATTGGAGTTTCAATTCCATCGTTTAAATTTGAAAATAGTTGGTATGAGTAAATACAGTGATGCAAGAGCAAAGGATTATGAACCATAGCTACAGAACCTGACCTAAGAACAATTCTTCTTCTCCTTTAAGTGTTGAGTTGGGATTCGGAGTGGTGGTCCTCGTGCTTTGGGCACTATAGTTCCCTTACTAACTGCTCGTGTTTGGGTGCTCTGTGGTGGAGACGGTGTTGTGTCAACTGGAACTGGGTTACTATCTGCTGGGGTTAGGGTTAGAAGGGGTGTAGCTGGTTCTCTGTCCAACTGGGTAGGGGTACAATCTGCGAGAGTTTGGGTTATGTGTGGTGGGGCTGGTTCTTGGGCAAGTACAACCATGGTTCTATCTGCATCAACTGGTAGCACTATCTTTTCTGAAGACTGTGTTGTTACTCCCTTAGATACTGTCATCACTCTCTCCAATTCAAATGGCTGATAAACAAGAAAAGTAATTGAATGTACAGACATTGTATGATAGACAGGTGCAATGGATAGTGGGGAATAAAAGAGGGCATGAAATAATTCACAGTTATGTTGTCTAACCAAACAGGATAGCATGACACAATTTCACATATATGATGCCTAACTAAACAAGATAGCATGACACAATTTCACATTATGATGGCTAACTAAAAAAGATGGAAAGACATAGTTCAAAATATGATAACTATGTAAACAGGATGATATGATATAACTATAAAATGTGTTTATTAAATAGGTTGGCATGCCATAATTCACATACATGCCGCCTATGGACACATGATAGAATGATATAATTCACGGATAGAATGACATAATTCAAAATATGATGACTGGAGACACTAAACAAGATGAGATGATATATCTATATGATGTCTTTATTAAATGGGTTGCCATGCCATAATTCAGATAGATGCTATGTATGCAAACATGGTGGCATGATATAATTCAAATATATGATTTATATAGTAAGCAAGTAAGCAGATGGCAATCCATATATGATGTAAAAACTAAGCAATGCAAGACAACATGCATAACATGGGTAATATAACCCTGCCAAGTTTGAGCATAGACCTCCGAGGGGAAATAGGACTGGTCATCAGTCTTTGAATCCTCCTCTGAGGAGCTCTCTGTAACCAGCAAGATGCCTGCTTCAGTAGGTAGCACTGTCTGCTCTGAATACCTTATTTTCACTCCAGATACTTCCATCACCGCTTCAAATGGCTGATCCACAAGAAGAGTAATTGAATATAAAAACGCTATCGACAAATGGAACACATAATACAAAAAAAATGATAGCATGATATATTTCACATACATGATGATTGGCTAAATGGCATGGCATTGCATAATTCACATATATAATGCCTTTGCAACAAGATAGCATTGCATAATTCACATATATAATGTCTTGCAACAAGATGGCAATGCATAATTCACACATATGGTAATTAGACACTAAACAGGTGGCATTCACACAAAGCATGTCTAAACTAATCAAATGACATAGCAATGCAAGACACCATACGCACGATATGACCAACATAACCCTGCCAAGTTAGAGCATACACCTCGGGGGGGATAGTACTGGTCACCTATCTCTGAATCCTCCTCTGAGGAGCTATCCGTAACCAGCGAGATATGCGCTTCGTCAGATAGCATAGTCTGCTCCGAAGACCTTGTTTTCACTCCAGAATTTTCTGTCAACATGTCAAATGGCTGATGCACACGAAGAGTTGTTGAATGTACTAACATTGTTGACAAATGTAATATGTAACGGAAAAAAAGGATGGCCTAATATAATTCACATATAAGATGACTGGCTAAGCAGGATGGCATTGCAAAATTCATATATATGATGCCTGGCTAAACAAGATGGCGTTGCGTAATTCACATAAATGATGAATTAACTAAACAGATGGCATTCACGCAAAGCATGTCTAACCTAAGCAGATGACATATTTGTTGTATAAAGTAAGCAATGCAAGGCACCATATGCATGATATAACCAACATCAGCATGCCAATTTAGAGCGAAGACCTCAGGGGGTAAATAGGAGTGTTCTTCTCCTTCTGAATCCCCCTTGGAACAGATATCTTCCTCTCGATTACAATCCGAAATGGGTGGAGGGGGGCTGCCCTTGCGCCTACCATGGAGTGACGTCTGCATGAAATTTTATTGCCACACAAGGCTCGTCTCTTTTGCTCTACATGTTTAGTTCCATTGTGTACAATAACTGACATGCATAGGAATAGAACATAGTGAGATTGTAAGGAGTGCGTGCAGAAATCCAGAGTGATGGTAGCAACCTATGGATAGACCCAAAACAAATGATAGCAGGCAGATAATGGCTTCAGTTAAAAAATACAGATAATGGCTTCTTTACTCTTTGTTTCCCACCCAACATGAAACTCATAGTAGACACCAGAGATTAACCAGATAGTAGATAGATACTACTAGGACATATGCCCGTGCATTGCAACGGGAAAATAAATTGGCGTGCATGTGCTAGCACGACAACCCGTGCTTCGCTAGGCCAAAATGCGTACCAGCAACACGACATCCGAACAATGACATGGAGTTGCCAAGGTTTAGACAAAAAATACATTCTCCGAATAGTTTAGGCCTCTAGTTAATAATCGGCGCATGGCATCACACACAAAATCCTTGCTATCTTTGTAGCCCTAAAATTCTTCCTTCCTTTAACTTTAAAAATACTCATAGTGTCATGCAATGTTTCCTTCCTTGAATGTTCTGACCCACACACACAATCCTTCCTAGTAAGTTCATTCTTTTAGCCCACACGTCCCTCTTTGCAGGGTGCACCACGTCCTAAATCCATCGTGTCTTTTATCATGAGTTTAATCGCCCTCTCGTCCGTTGTCATCGTCCCTTTTTCTAGGTGTCTTGTTCATATTACAGCCAACTTCCTAACCTATATAAATGGGTGGGAATTGTCTTAAAGGAGCAAGTTAGGATTATTTCACATGAAATATTGATGTTTTGCAGCGTATTGGACTGGAGATTATGTTTTTCTCATGTAACTTGCGGCCCAGAAAAGCCTAGCAACAATTATTAGATGCTCAAATAGGCCCAGCAATTTGATTGAAAGAAGGCATGCAAGCAGTCTTTAGTACTGTTTAGAAAGGCAAGTAAGTCTGAAAGGAGAGGTCATTATCTCGATAAGAAAAAATAGAAATATGGGCTGTCTACTTAGTTTCCTTAACACGTACGCTTAGTTTCCTTTGCACGTACATCACGTCACGGTTTCTTTTCGTTTGCACATGTATATTCGTCAAACGGAAAACGGACCTTACAAAAAACAAATTATTGTACATGAAAAAACTTAGAACGGGATGAAACAAAGCGGAACCAAACCAAGAATACCTATTCCCTTTAATAGTAGGTATAGATTGATTGCGGGGTATAGATTGATTGCGGCCCCGATATGTGATACGTCTCCAACATATCTATACTTTTTATTGTTCCATGCTATTATATTATTTGTTTTGGATGTTTACGGGCTTTATTATACACTTTTATATTATTTTTGGGACTAACCTATTAACCCAGAGCCCAGTGCCAGTTTCTGTTTTTCCCTTGTTTCAGTGTTTCGCAGAAAAAGAATATCAAATGGAGTCCAAATGGAATGAAACCTTCGGAAAAGTTATTTTTGGAAAGAAAGCAATACAGGAGACTTGGAGTGCATGTCAGCGGATCAATGAGGAGAGCACG
>NC_041388.1:295656584-295665248 GCF_002162155.2 Triticum dicoccoides
CACCCTCGTGGGCCCCTCGTGGCTCCCCTAATGTAGTTCTTCCGCCTACATATATCCATATACCCTAAAACTATCAGAAAGCACGATAGATCGGGAGTTCCGCTGCCAGAAGCCTCCGTAGCCACCAAAAACCTATCTAGACCCGTTCTGGCACCCTGCCGGAGGGGGCAATCCCTCTCCAGTGGCTATCTTCATCATCCCGGTGCTCTCCATGACGAGGAGGGAGTAGTTCTCCCTCGGGGCTGAGGGTATGTGCCGGTAGCTATGATCTCTCTCTCTCTCTCTCTCGTGTTCTTGAGGTGATACGATCTTGATGTATGGCGAGCTTTGCTATTATAGTTGGATCTTATGATGTTTCTCCCCATCTACTCTCTTGTAATGGATTGAGTTTTCCCTTTGAAGTTATCTTATCGGATTGAGTCTTTAAGGATTTGAGAACACTTGATGTATGTCTTGCGTGGGATACCTGTGGTGACAATGGGGTATTCTATTGATCCACTTGATGTATGTTTTGGTGATCAACTTGCGGGTTCCACCCATGAACCTATGCATAGGGGTTGGCACACGTTTTCATCTTGACTCTCCGGTAGAAACTTTGGGGCACTCTTTGAGGTTCTATGTGTTGGTTGAATAGATGAATCTAAGATTGTGTGAGGCATATCGTATAATCATACCAACGGATACTTGAGGTGACATTGGAGTATCTAGGTGACATTAGGGTTTTGGTTGATTTGTGTCTTAAGGTGTTATTCTAGTATGAACTCTGGGGCTGTTTGCGACACTTATAGGAATAGCCCAACGGATTGATTGGAAAGAATAACTTTGAGGTGGTTTCATACCCTACCACAATCTCTTCGTTTGTTTTCCGCTATTAGTGACTTTGGAGTGACTCTTTGTTGCATGTTGAGGGATAGTTATATGATCCAATTATGTTATTATTGTTGAGAGAACTTGCACTAGTGAAAGTATGAACCATAGGCCTTGTTTCAACGCATTGCAATACCATTTACGCTCACTTTTATCATTAGTTACCTTGCTGTTTTTATAATTTCAGATTACAAAAACCTTTATCTACCATCCATATACAACTTGTATCACCATCTCTTCGCCGAACTAGTGCACCTATACAATTTACCATTGTATTGGGTGTGTTGGGGACACAAGAGACTCTTTGTTATTTGGTTGAAGGGTTGCTTGACAGAGACCATCTTCATCCTACCCCTCCTACATATTGATAAACCTTAGGTCATCCACTTGAGGGAAATTTGCTACTGTCCTACAAACCTCTGCACTTGGAGGCCCAACAACGTCTACAAGAAGAAGGTTGTGTAGTAGACATCAAGCTCTTTTCTGGCGCCATTGCCGGGGAGGTTAGCGCTTGAAGGTATATCTTTAGATCTTGCAATTGAGTCTTTTTTTTTTCTTGTTTTAGCACTAGTTTAGTTTATAAAAGAAAACTAAAAAATAAAATATGGAATTGAGTTTGCCTCATAAGCTTCATCTTTTTAATTTCTTTCGTGAGTATGATGGAAAGGAAAATTGTGCCAAAGTGTTAGAAGAAGAATGCATTAAAATGTTTGGCACTAAATCTTTGAATGATGAGCATGATTGCAATGTTGTTAGTATGAATTCCTTGAATATCCATGATGCTAATGATATGCAAAGCCACAAGCTTGGGGAAGCTATGTTTGATGAAGATGATATTTTTTGTCCCCCAAGTTTTGATGAGAAAATTTATTATGATGAAAGCATGCCTCCTATTTATGATGATTATAATTATGAAAGTGGATTTGGAGAGGTCATGACTTTATTTAGTGATGATTCCACTATCTTGGAAGAGGTTTCAATTGATTATGATGAGAACAAAGTTGCTACTTATGATAATTATTGTGATGATACATATGCTATAAAAAGTAGAGATGATTATATTTATAAAACCTGTCATGATTATGATTACCCTTTTTCTGAACATTACTCTTTTAATGTGGAAACAATTTATAATATTCAAGTCTCTTATGATACTCCCACTATCCCGAATGAGAAGAATTTTGCTTATGTGGAGAGTAGTAAATTTCTATGCTTGTAGATCATGAAAAGAATGCTTTAGGTGCTGGTTATATTGTTGAATTCAGTCAAGATGCTACTGAAAATTATTATGAGGGAGGAATATATGCTTGTAGGAATTGCAATAATACCAAGTTTCCTCTCTATGTGCTTAAAATTTTGAAGTTATGCTTGTTTTACCTTCCTATGCAAGTTGATTCTTGTTCCCACAAGTTGTTTGCTCACAAAATCCCTATGCATAGGAAGTGGGTTAGACTGAAATGTGCTAGTCATATTCTTCATGATGCTCTCTTTATGTTTCAATTCTTATCTTTTATGTGAGCATCATTGAAATCATCATGCCTAGCTAGGGGCATTAAACATAAGCGCTTGTTGGGAGGCAACACAATTTTATTTTTGTTCCTGTTTAGTAATAAATAATTTGTATATCCTCTTTTATGATTGATTTTTTATGTTTTAATTAGTGTTTGTGCCAAGTAGAACCGTTGGGAAGACTTGGGGAAAGTCTTGTTGATCTTGCTGTAAAAAAAACAGAAACTTTACCGGTCACGAGAATTGCTGCTATTTTTTATTGGAGAGTGCTATTTAGTTAATTATTTTTTAAGGTGATTAATAGATAAATCCCTTACGTACATCAATTTATTTTAGAATTTTTGGGGTTCCATAAGTTTGCGTTAGTTACAGATTACTACAGACTATTCTGTTTTTGACAGATTCTGTTTTTCATGTGTTGTTTACTTATTTTGATGAATCTATGGCTAGTAAAAGAGTTTATAAACCACAGAGAAGTTGGAATACAGTAGGTTTAACACCAATATAAATAAAGAATGAGTTCATTGCTGTACCTTGAAGTGGTGTTTTTTTTTCTTTTGCTAACGGAGCTTACGAGTTTTCTGTTAAGTTTTGTGTTGTGAAGTTTTCAAGTTTTGGGTAAAGATTCAATGGACAATGGAATAAGGAGTGGCAAGAGCCTAAGATTGGGGATGACCAAGGCACCCCAAGGTAAAATTCAAGGACAACCAAAATCCTAAGCTTGGGGATGCCCCGGATGGCATCCCCTGTTTCGTCTTCATTCATCGGTAACTTTACTTGGAGCTATATTTTTATTCGCCACATGATATGTGTTTTGCTTGGAGCGTCATTTTATTTTCTTTTGTTTTCCTTGCTGTTTGAATAAAATACCAAGATCTGAAATTCTTAAATGTTAGAGAGTCTTCACATAGTTGCATAATTATTCGACTACTCATTGATCTTCACTTATATCTTTCGGAGTAGTTTGTCGTTGCTCTAGTGCTTCACTTATATCCCTTTAGAGCACGTTGGTGGTTTTATTTTATAGAAATAGATGAACTCTCATGCTTCACTTATATTATTTTGAGAGTCCCTAAACAGCATGGTAATTTGCTTTGGTTATGTATTTAGTCCTAATATGATGGGCATCCAAGAGGGATATAATAAAAACTTTCATATGAAGTGCATTGAATACTAAGAGAAGTTTGATACTTGATGATTGTTTTGAGATATGGAGATGGTGATATTAGAGTCATGATAGTTGAGTAGTTGTGAATTTGAGAAATACTTGTGTTGAAGTTTGTGATTCCCGTAGCATGCACGTATGGTGAACCGTTATGTGACGAAGTCAGAGCATGATTTGTTTATTGATTGTCCTCCTTATGAGTGGCGGTCGGGGACGAGCGATGGTCTTTTCCTACCAATCTATCCCCCTAGGAGCATGCGCGTAGTACTTTGTTTCGATAACTAATATATTTTTGCAATAAGTATGTGAGTTCTTTGTGACTAATGTTGAGTCCATGGATTATACACACTCTCATCCTTCCACCATTGCTAGCCTCTCTAGTACCGCGCAACTTTCGCCGGTACCATAAACCCACCATTTACCTTCCTCAAAACAGCCACCATACCTACCTATTATGGCATTTCCATAGCCATTCCGAGATATATTTCCGTGCAACTTTCCACCGTTCCGTTATTATGACATGTTTCATCATTATCATATTGCTTTGCATGATCATGTAGTTGACATTGTATTTGTGGCAAAGCCACCGTTCATAATTCTTTCCTACATGTCACTCATGAGTCATTGCACATCCCGGTACACCGCCGGAGGCATTCATATAGAGTCATACTTTGTTCTAGTATCGAGTTGTAATCTTTGAGTTGTAAATAAATAGAAGTTTGATGATCATCATTAATAGAGCATTGTCCCAAAAAAAGAGAAAGGCCAAAAAAGGGGGCCAAATAAAAAATAAAAAATAAAAAGGGGCAATGCTACTATCCTTTTACCACACTTGTGCTTCAAAGTAGCACCATGATCTTCATGATAGAGAGTCTCTTATGTTGTCACGTTCATATACTAGTGGGAATTTTTCATTATAGAACTTGTCTTGTATATTCCAACAACGGGCTTCCTCAAATGCCCTAGGTCTTCGTGAGCAAGCAAGTTGGATGCACACCCACTTAGTTTCTTTTGTTGAGCTTTCATGCATTTATAGCTCTAGTGCATCCGTTGCATTGCAATCCCTACTCACTCACATTGATATCTATTAATGGGCATCTCCATAGCCCATTGATACGCCTAGTTGATGTGAGACTATATTCTCCCTTTTTGTCTTCTCCACAACCACCATTCTATTCCACCTATAGTGCTATGTCCATGGCTCATGCTCATGTATTGCGTGAAGATTGAAAAGGTTTGAGAACATCAAAAGTATGAAACAATTGCTTGGCTTGTCATCGGGGTTGTGCATGATTTAAATTTTTGTGTGGTGAAGATGGAGCATAGCCAGACTACATGATTTTGTAGGGATAGATTTCTTTGGCCGTGTTATTTTGAGAAGACATGATTGCTTTATTAGTATGCTTGAAGTATTATTATTTTTATGTCAATATTAAACTTTTGTCTTGAGTCTTATGATCTGAACATTCCTTCCATAATAAAGAGAATTACTTAGAAAAATATGCTAGGTAGCATTCCACATCAAAAAATCTGTTTTTATTATTTACCTACTCGAGGACGAGCAGGAATTAAGCTTGGGGATGCTGATACGTATCCAACTTATCTATAATTTTTGATTGTTCCATGCTATTATATTATCTATTTTGGATGTTTATGAGCTTTATTATACACTTTTATATTATTTTTGGGACTAACCTATTAACCCAGAGCCCAGTGCAAGTTTCTGTTTTTCCCTTGTTTTAGTGTTTCGCAGAAAAGGAATATCAAACGGAGTCCAAACGGAATGAAACCTTCGGAAAAGTTATTTTTGGAAAGAAATCAATACAGGAGACTTGGAGTGCACGTCAGGGGATCAACAAGGAGAGCACGAGGCAGGGGGGCGTGCCCAAGCGCCCTCCACCCTCGTGGGCCCCTCGTGGCTCCCCTGATGTATTTCTTCCGCCTATATATATCCATATACCCTAAAACAATCAGAGAGCACAATAGATCAGAAGTTCCGCCGCCAGAAGCCTCCGTAGCCACCGAAAACCAATCTAGACCCGTTCCAGCACCCTGCCGGAGGGGGCAATCCCTCTCCGGTGGCCATCTTCATCATCCCGGTGCTCTCCATGATGAGGAGGGAGTAGTTCTCCCTCGGGGCTGAGGGTATGTACCAGTAGCTATGTGTTTGATCTCTCTCTCTCTCTCTCTCTCTCTCTCTCTCTCTCTCTCTCTCGTGTTCTTGAGGTGATACGATCTTGATGTATAGCGAGCTTTGCTATTATAGTTGGATCTTATGATGTTTCTCCCCCTCTACTCTCTTGTAATGGATTGAGTTTACCCTTTGAAGTTATCTTATCGGATTGAGTCTTTAAGGATTTGAGAACACTTGATGTATGTCTTGCGTGGGATACCTGTGGTGACAATGGGGCATTCTATTGATCCACTTGATGTATGTTTTGGTGATCAACTTGCGGGTTCCGCCCATGAACCTATGCATAGGGGTTGGCACACGTTTTCATCTTGACTCTCCGGTACAAACTTTGGGGCACTCTTTGAGGTTCTATGTGTTGGTTGAATAGATGAATCTGAGATTGGGTGATGCATATCCTATAATCATACCCATGGATACTTGAGGTGACATTGGAGTATCTAGGTGACATTAGGGTTTTGGTTGATTTGTGTCTTAAGATGTTATTCTAGTATGAACTCTAGGGCTGTTTGCGACACTTATAGGAATAGCCCAACGGATTGATTGGAAAGAATAACTTTGAGGTGGTTTCATACCCTACCATAATCTCTTCGTTTGTTTTCCGCTATTAGTGACTTTGGAGTGACTCGTTGTTGCATGTTGAGGGATAGTTATATGATCCAATTATGTTATTATTGTTGAGAGAACTTGCACTAGTGAAAGTATGAACCCTAGGCCTTGTTTCAACACATTGAAATACCATTTACGCTCACTTTTATCATTAGTTACCTTGCTGTTTTTATAATTTCATATTATAAAAACCTTTATCTACCATCGATATACCACTTGTATCACCATCTCTTTGCCGAACTAGTGCACCTATACAACTTACCATTGTATTGGGTGTGTTGGGGACACAAGAGACTCTTTGTTATTTGGCTGCAGGGTTGCTTGAGAGAGACCATCTTCATCCTACGCCTCCTACATATTGATAAACCTTAGGTCATCCACTTGTGGGAAATTTGCTACTGTCCTACAAACCTCTGCACTTGGAGGCCCAACAACGTCTACAAGAAGAAGGTTGTGTAGTAGACATCAATATGTACCCCAAAACCATTTAAAATCTCAAGTTTGACCATTAGTTTGGATCTGACTTAGAGTCTAATCGGTGAACATGACGATAAAGTAGCATGTAATATTAAGCGATGCATAACGTAAGCAGACACGAAAGAATGCGACCTCTCTTGCGGACCCGTGTATTCCTTGAGGTCATCTGCTTTGTTGATGATGGTAATGTAGTTGTCATGGCTGCCGGCGGTGGGGAAGAAGATCTGAGGCGGCGAAAGACAGTTTGGAGGCCGGATCCCTGCTGTGCTAGACCCTTCTATCATTGGAGCAGCTGAGCTAGGGTGGACGACGGCGCGACAGGAGCGGGACAAACCACACAAGGTTCTCTTTGACAACTATTTGTAAGAAAAGCACTTCTCTAAGGGGTCGTTTGAATTGGAGGATTCTAACAACACAGGGATAGGAAATACACAGTAATAGGATAGGAATGCACGTGCAAAATAGAGAATTTAAAAAACACATGATTTCTGCCAATCTGGGTGTTTGGTTCACAAGAATTGGAAGCTCACATGATGCAATGAAGCATGGTGAGATTAAGTCAAACCACAAGAAAATTTGTTGTTATAATGCTATTATGCTACTATCTCTCAGTCTTGTGCTTCATGAATAGGAATTTGAAAAGGAGGACAAGTGGATATTAAAATTCCTACGGTTTTTCTTTCAGGGTGACACTAAAGGAACAAATCCTATAGTTTTCCTTTGCTCCATTCCTTTGAACCAAATGCATGAATAGTAGTACCATAGGAAACTTTCCAATTCATATGTTTTCCTTCACTTTTCCTTTGAAGCACTGGCGATTCTAGTAGGCAGGCTTGAGCAAGGAAAATCCTACACTCAAAAATTGTTTTTGTGCTACTTCTACTAATTTGGACCCAGGCCACTGCCCTACTAGCTCAACTCCCAGGCCCATCGACAAATGCACAGCTCAAACGCGCAAAGATAAATAATGATGGCATTCAAGAGAGTCCATCACGGATAGCTAAGTTGCCTGATACCTCACTGCTTGTCTTATAGTTGGAGAAACGAATCGTATTTCACGTTACTACATGTGCTCAATGGACAATATATATAACAGATAGAGTAAAAAATAGATGCAACAAGTGTACAACCTCTTTGGCGAAGCCATGTCGATCTCAGCATGATTGGGTTGGTCGGTGAGGATGATCGAGTTGACTTGGCTGTCGGGGGAGGGGAAGAAGATCTTAGGCATCTTGAGATGGAGCCCGGGGTACTGCTCCACTGTGATGGAGGGTTTCGTCGTTGGAGCAGCTCCGATGAGTTGTACGACGCCGAGGCAGAAACAAGACAAGAGAGACAATGTTAACCTGAGTGGAATTCTAATAGCATCTCCAATAGATGACGTAAAATACATGACCATGAAGTGCCAGATGTAAAATACATCAGCCGCTCATCTCTGAACTTAACTATCAAAACTGAATTTAACTGTCGAAACTGAACTTAACTGTCGAAACTGAATTTTGTTGTTGAAACCGAATTTGACTATCGAAACTGAACGCACTAGTAGCAGAAAAGCAGTAGCGGCAGCGCGTGCTAGAGCCGGGGCAACTGGTCATCTTCAACCTCCACCACCCCCCCGAGCCGCCAGCCACCACCGACCAAGCCGCCGCCCCCCGCGACCCGCGGTCGGCGGTGCGCCGCCTCGCCCGCCCTGAAACCACTCCCCACCGCCAGTCCGTTGCCGCCCCGGTCATCCCTCTAGGCCCCCCATGCCGAGCTTATTCTCCGACAATCCCCACGGCCCCGCCCCACCACCGCCGGCGACCATCGCCCCCACCCTGAACCCTAAGATAGATAGTGGGGTACC
>NC_041388.1:295665400-295685534 GCF_002162155.2 Triticum dicoccoides
GGACTGACCCAAAAGTCGATTTTGTCGACTGAAGTGTTGCCAAATGGCAGAGCAGCAGCGTGAGCGAGAGCTAAAGCAGGAGCAGCTCCTACTGATGTGGACGTCACTGCCGAGGGAGCGACGCCATGGAGGAAGTGGCCGGCGACGCCGCTATGGATGGAGCCGCACCATGTCGGCTCGGTACAAAGAGTCGGCAGCACCGTGAGATTGAATCAAGAAGAAAATGCGGCGATTAGTGTACAACCTCTTTGCTGGCATCGATTAGGCCTCAGCTTCATCCGAGGAAACGGTGATGATGATGCTCTTTCGGTGGTGCAGGTAAAGACGGTGGTGTGGGAATGGAGGTGGCGTGAAAGATGAGGGGAACGTCGGGGAAGCTCCTTGGAGGTGGAGGACGGGGTGGCTGAATCGGCGGGACGACGAGATCGACGATGGATCCTCATCCGGTATGGTGGATGAGGGACATCGAGGTGTTACCATAGACGTCTTCGGGGAAGAGGCTCCGGCTGGGTGGCAGACGAAGGAGGGTGCGGGGCTTCGCGGGTTTTCGCGGCCTCGGTGTACGAATGGGTGTGCGAATGGGATGGAAGTGGGGAACCATGGCTTAGGGATGCGCTTGTCCGAAATGTGGGGTAAGTTACGAAAGTACCCCACCGATTTGAGCTAGATGATTCTTTCGGTTCAGGGGTATCACGGGCATTTCGCGTGTCGGATTTCGCAGGAGGTGGGAGTTTTCGCCCGCGTTGTAATTTTGGGATAGCAAGGCGCGGGTTGAGATGGAGGGAGTTTTCGGAGCACAATGAGACAAAGATATATCTCAAACATTTCGGGGTAACAAGGCGCGGGTTGAAATTTCTGGACAAGCCTAACGTGTACTTTACCAAATCAATTCGCACTTCCGTCGATGAAAAAACAAAAAGAAATCAATTCGCACCACGCAAGAGAGTATAGTCCCGTGTACTGTACCAAATCAATTCACACTACAAATGCCATTCAAAACTTTGAATTCATGTTATGTTCAATTAAAATATTTCGCTACATGCATAATGCATGCAACCTGCTACTCAAATGAACATTTTAGTTCATTCCAAACGTATATACAACCGCTTCAATATGAACTAAATTTGAATTTGTTTCTCTATTTGAATAAGATCTACACTAATGATTGTTGTGAAATCAAACCATTTGAATTTGTTTCTCTATTTTAATAAGATCTACAATCATCATTATTGTCAAGTTAAACCATCGTTTGTGTATTATCTTCACAGCACACCACATGATTACTGTCGAGTTAGATATGAACTATGTGTACTATATGAACTCGAACTCGATTTTTTGAATCCAATTTATGTTGATTTCAATCATAGTACATTTCAAGCTCTAGCTAGATCTTCATAATCTAAACCATGTCTCATATGTATAATGTGTTTATCACATAATGTATGGTGCCCCGCCCCCTATGCCTACAAGTATTTAGATGTGAGTTGCAAACGCCACACATTACCACAAATTCAAATAAAATGTTAGATTGTTCGATATATAGTATTGTTTTGATTGTTCGAAATTTAGTTGTAAGATGCAAACGCCACACATTATCACAAATTCAAATAAAATGTGAGATGGTTCGATGTATAGTATGGTTTAGATTGTTCGACATTTAGCTGTGAGTTGCAAACGCCATGCATTATCACATTATGGTATAACATGTGCAAAACCACAACATGCGTATAACCGCTATATTCATGCATGCATGTGTTTATAACACTATGATCTCCTATTCAAATATATGAATCCACTTTCATATCAAATTATGATCTTTATTAGTCTCTTACACCCACACAATCCTCTAACCTTTGTAGCTAGCACTAACTTTCTCTCATGCATGCACATGCCCTCCTCGCCCTACCCCTCCCTCAGCATTCTATCCATCGCGCACATTCATTTTTCCCCTTAGGTCGTTCTCCCACAGTCTCCATAACTCCTTTCCGACACACACTGATTGATAAACCTCTCCAGCGATGTCTGCCTACAACATACACATGCACCTTCCATCTCCTCCTTTCTGTGTCCATGCCTCGTGTCTCTCATACGGTCCCACACACGTGTAAACTCTCGGCCCTCTTTTCATCGATCTCACAATCACACACTCCTCCCCCTATCTAGCTAGTAGCTCGGCCTCTCGCACCATCTCCTAGCTCCATTCTCTCTGTCTATCTATATCACTGTGCCTTATTTGCCACTAACAAATGGATGTACATCTACCGATCTCCCGCTATACATATAGCTAGCTAGGTCCTTATAACCCTTTTTCCCCATGCGTCGATCGATCTACCTCATTAGTGATGTATCTCCCTTCCTCCGACAAACAACAATTGATCTACCGATCTACTTAGGTTTGGTTACCAAACACATGGTTCCCCTTCATCATCCATGCATGTGTCCTGACACATGTATCACGCACAGGCACACACACAAACACATCCCCACTCTTATTGATAATATTGCAGTTCTACCCTCAGTTTGTCTAGTAGGCCTCTCCCACCATCTTCGAGAAGCAACTCCATCACCCATCCAGCACTCTGCCCCTCTCCCTCCCTCCCTCTCCTCTCTCTCTCTCTCTCTCTCTCTCTCTCTCTCTCTCTCTCTCTCTCTCTCTCTCTCTCTTTGTCCCAACCTATTTCCCATCCTTTAGTTATGTATGGATGTTGACCGATCTCCCTCAAGACATAGTTGGGTCTCTCCTTCTCAATACATATACGAGTCGTTCTACCTCTCTAGTTAGGCCTCTTCCTCCCCCTCCCCCCACACACCGATACATTCAGCGCTCTAGTCATGTCTCCCTTCCACACACACACCAATACATCGAGCGCTCTAGTCATGTCTCCCTGCCACACACAAACTTTCCCTATGCCCTCTGACATTCCGGTAGGTTAGTCGCCCTATATCTTTGACTTGCACACACACAATTTCGATGGTCTCTTCATCGATCTCACACCGACCCACTTGATCTTCTCTTCGAATCTATCGATATCTATGACCCCTCCATCTCTTCTCGTGGATCGCCCCCTCTATATATGATATAGATAGGCCTCTATATCACACACATTGCATGTGTCAGATTTTTGTTTGAGATGTCATCGACACATATTCCCACAAATACATTCACAAAATCACCCTCCCAACAAAAAACACTCATGAACGCACATGCCATCTATCTTTGTATTTGTCTCACACATGCCCACGTAGGTGGGGGCGTGCATGAAGAGAAGAGGTGCATGCACGGTGCACACACGGCGCACGTACTCCCATCTCTTTCCCAACCACACCCGCGCGGGTACACGGTGGAGCTCATTTCTGTATGAAGAGGCAGCCCACGTGGTAATTTGACACGTGTACTGGTTGTCCACTTGATGGAGGATCGTCTACCACGGGTGAACAAACAAATTGCTACTTGATGTGTTATGTTAAAAAAGACGCAAACCATGTGGGCCCTACCTTAGACGCAAGGCTCTATACACTGGAGATGCTCTGTACGTATTACTTTTGATGTGTCTCGTCAACTTGCAGAATGAGGAGAAGCTTGCTTAGTACGCCGTCTCCCCCGCCCACAGGCGCGGTGGCTCGTTGGACGAGGTGAAGCTTGCTTACTAGGCCTTACACCCGTGAAGGTGCTAGTTATCGACTAGAGGGGGTGAATAGGCGATTTTTATGAAAGTCTTCAAAACACGGGGGTTTGGAAGACAAACTGTAGAAATGAACCTATTGATATGCAGCGGAAGGTAGACTACACTAGACAAGCCATAGTCAAGTAAGCAATGAAGTGAAAGCACGAAGACTATCAGCAGTTAGGTAGAATGGATCCAAATGGAAGATAGTATGAAGCCAATCAACAACAGTCTTCACACAGTGAAGTTAATCATATCATGCAAGCAGGCAATGACTTCACGAAGACAAACAGTAAGTAAGGAGAGGTAAAAGATAGAACCCATTGCTTGGTGAGGACAGGTATTTGTTGGACCAGTTCCAGTTGCTGTGACAACTGTACGTCTGGTTAGGGAGGCTGAGATTCAACTCAGAAGACCGTGTCTTCACCTTATTCCCCTTGAGCTAAGGACACACAGTCCTCGCCCAATCACTCTGGTAAGTCTTCAAGGGAGACTTCCAAACCTTCACAGACTTCGTTCACCGGCGATCCACAATGACTCTTGGATGCTTAGAACGCGACGCCTAACTGGCTGGAGGTTTCACAGTCCTCAAGTGTAATAAGTCTTCAGATCACGCAGACAGAAAGACTTCAGTGATGCCTAACACTCTTGGGTTCTAGGTGTTTAGGGCTTAGCCCTTGCAAGGATTTCTCTCTCAAAGCCTTCGGAGGTGGGTTTCTCTCAAACGACAAAAGCCGTGCACTAACTCTGAGCAGCCACCAATTTACGGTGTAGGGGGTGGGCTATTTATAGCCAGGAGGCAACCCGACCTGATTTGTCCGAAATGACCGTGGGTCACTAAGGAACTGACACGTGTCCAACGGTCAGATTTCAAACACACGCGGTAGCTTGACTTGGGCTACAAGTAAAGCTGACTTATCCAGCTCTGGATAAGATTTGCTCTCATTGTCTTCGCTCAAAGACATAGGATTTGGTTGAGCATCACTTCAGTCACCCTGACTATGTTCACTTGGACCCCACTTAACAGTACGATGGTTCCTATGAATCAACAAAGAAGAAAAGGAAACTACTAAACGACTATGTCTTCGCAATCCATAGTCTTCATATGATGTCTTCTCATGTCATAGTCTTCAATGTGAATCTGTTCATAGACCACCATTGTCTTCAATGTCTTCACACATTTTAGGGGTCATCTCTGGTGGGTAAACCGAATAAATGAGGGACTACTACCTGTCTTATCCTGCAATTCTCACAAACACATTAGTCCCTCAACCAAGTTTGTCGTCAATACTCCAAAACCAAGTAGGGGTGGCACTAGATGCACTTATAGCCCGCTCCCTCGCCCACGCGTGCGGTGGCTCGTAGGATGAGGAGAAAATTTTACTACTCACTCCGTTTACTCCTCGTCCCTACCTTGGTTAGAGAGATTATCATATTGTTTGGAATATATGTCCTTTAGTAGATTTCAATATGAACTACTCCACTAGTACATACTCCAAACACTGATGTATATAGATGTATTTTAGAGTGTAGATTCACTCATTTTGCTTCGTATGTAGTCCATATTGAAACAGACGTAATAGTATGCACTCTCCCTCGCCCCTCGACCCTCGCCCACGTGGTGGACGTGCAGCAATTCATTAGGTCTCATATAGCCAGAACGACATATACTGCAGTACCATTATTGCTTGACTTCCCGAAGAGGTGAAGAGCCAATCGCAAGGTTAATATCTTGGAGATGCCAAGTGCAAGGTTTATAGGAAAATGAGTAGTAGTACTAGTAGTACATACCAATGGTACATACTGTACAAGGAAGAAGGCAACAAGATGTATGTTTTGTGTGACAGTCTCTTCTTACAGGATGTGCTATACTAGTGGACCTCATTGTTGCAATGGGACTACTCCCTATCATAGATGGCACGATTTAGAGTGGTGGGCAGCGGGCATAATTCGGAGCTGCGTAGTCTTAAACCCCATGAAGAAGTCCCATCGAAACGAATAGCCATCCTCTACACGTGTTCCTATGTAAAATGAGTAAATGAGACGAAAAGAGAAAGAGACAAAGTAAAAAAATCACCAGCCTTAGATCCAGCCCTATTGTATCAGTGAATGATATTTCTACGTTGTGATTGACATGGCTATATTATTAACCACACTACAGAGGTAGAAGCGGATTTTTATTTATTTGCGGAGGTAGCAGCGGATGGATATTCAACGGGGAGTGAAATGATGGCTGCTTCCTCGGTCAAACATAGAGAAAGGTGGGCCTCATGATTTCACGGCTTATTAGTCATTATCACTGCCTATACTCTTTGCCATATATAATAACCGTGTGGTAGTACAGTAGTGGGCTATACTTTGAATAACCATGCTCGAAGAGAAGGGGTGCATGCACCCACGCACATAGTGTACTAGTAGTAGCACTCTTTGCGTCTTTAGTGTCTTCCCCAACCACACACGTGACACGGTGGAGCTCATTTCTGTAAGACGATGCAGCCCACGTGATAATTTGACACGTCTAGTAGTAGTTACTAACTTATAAATAATGGAGGGTCGGGAACCACGCATGAACGGTTCCACATCATTTATAAATAAAGTTTTTTTTCTTCAGTGGCACGTACGCAATATAAATAGGTTCATATGGAGTGAAAAGGAAACCACTCCAATATATACATATCCAGGACGAGCCTACACGGTTTCTTGCTGGGGTTGCTCTCTTCACACTCTCTCGCACAAAACGATTGTGGCCACATCTCTAACATTCGGGCGGATCACGTCCGCCGGGGGAAGGGGTGGATGCTTAGTGTAGATGCGGTCACCGTCGCCGACGGAGAAAACCCACTGTCGGCATGTCCTAATCAGGGGTCCCCGCCGTTCTCTCTCACAAAGCCGGTGAGGTTGCCTTCGTCCCTTGCTCACTGCCACGACATGGGCAGTTGTCGCATCCCGCCGCCCTCCTCTAGGTTGAGCTAAGTCCCGACATCCCTCAGGTACAACTTCCTTTACAGCCGGCTTGCACCACTGCTCCAGCTGCCCACATCACTCCATGTGGATATTTCTCTACTTCTTTACCCCGTACATACCTCTATTGGCTTCTATGTATTGTATTTTTGATGAGTTTATGTCTCATCAACTAGTCCCATTAATCTAATTCTAATCACGCTTCTTCAATTTCTTTGCCACGGGGATGCTCATCTCGATTTTGGTGAAACTGCACAAAATGATCCGATGGTCAAAGGGTTGCAAACTTCATTTCTTTGGAAGCTCCAACATTGTTGGCAAATTAAATCATCGTTAGGGTTTATGGTTGTTGGGCTAGGGACTGCATGGATTATTTTTTTTCTTTAGCTGTCTCTGTTACAAAATAAGTGTCAACTTTAGTAGTAGTAGAACTTTGTACTAAAGTTTGCATAAAGTTGAGACACTTATTTTGGAACAGAGGGAGTACATATTGTCTATGATCTGTCAATCATTGAGATGCAATAGCATGCATGTTAGGGGGTGTTTGGTTTCTAGCCACATCTTGCCACACTTTGCCACACCTCACCTTAGGCAAGTTTGATCAAGTTAGGTGTGGGTTTGGTTCTAGCCAGACCTAAGGCAAGATTGTTTTATGACAAGTGAACCCCACATGTCATAGACATGAAAAGTGTGGCGAGATTCCCTTAGGTAGGCCAAAGTGTGGCTAACAATTTGAGCAACTCAAGTTAGGCAAGTGTGGCAAGTGTGGCAAAAATAATGTGGCAATATATGGAAACCATAGTCACAATCCAAACAGCCCCTTAGTCTCCTTTGTATTTGATGAAATGTTGCAATGGGCAACCTTGGACGCAAGATACATGAAACAGAAGCTGGAAACTTCATAGCATTGTACAAATTTATCTCGCTGAGAAATTACAATACGTACTATAGTAGTACTATGTAAAGAGTTAGGTGTCGCACGGTGTCCAGAAAATATGGTGATAGTGTGAGGTGGGCCATGTAATCACTGAGCATGTGTGTTTTCACTTCTTTTGCACTCCTACGCTGTAAGAATGGAGAAAATTGTAATCTAGTAGTACCTCCTTTCGCCGAAAGAGTGGGACATCTAGTAGTCGTACCACCTCAGTAATAATGACCAATGAGCCGTCAAATCACATAGACCCAGCAGTAAGTTGGACGGACGAAGAAATCATCACTCTCGAATCCGCTTCTCCCTTCAATGCAGGCGCCAGTGAGAGGTCGCGTTCTCTCTGCCTAGGCATGAATGTGGCACCGATTCTTTGGAGCGGCACTGACCGTTTCGGGCGAGAAGCGCGCACGGGCGATGGAGGGGATTTGGGTGGGCCAGGCTGGTCAGGAGCAGGCGTGGCATCTGTCCGTCTGTCCCGACCGGATGCCCGGAAACCAGAGGATGCACCGACTCTTGCAGCTAAATCGTACACTACACACCATCTCTCTGTAGGAGTAGGTCGATGTGTCGCTCTCTCTAACACACACATGTTGTTAAACACACACACACACACACAAACACCCACACACACACACACACACACACGTAGACGCACATGCACACACATGTTCATAGAATAGGAATATCATGCGAGTGCGAAGCCACAGGAAGTGAGATAAAAATGGAGTACGTACAAGAAGAGAAGAGGTGACGAATATTCCATAAAACTTGGACTAACCAGTAGTACTCCCTCCGTCTAGGTGTTAAGTCATCTTACGAAAATCAGATATTCCCAAAATGTTTAGGTGTCGTCATTAACTTCGCATCTCAATCCCTTCCAGGCCTCATTGCTAGCGAGCATTGTTACTTAGGGAGCGTTTGGATCCTTAGCAAGAATAGTATATAGCCTAGCCGGGCAAGGTTAAGCGTTTGGAACAGTTAAAATATGTTAGATTTTGTGGGCTAGCTAGCTTGGGTGGGCTAGAAAAACCTTGCTAGCTTAGGAGAGCCAGATCGGCTCGCTTCTGACGGAAAACTTCATGCACGGAAAAATTGGCGACACACTTATGACAACGATTGTCATGGGGCAAGGCTGGTAAGAAAAAGAACTAAACTGTTTGACTAGGAAAGGTTGGCAAAGCAAAAGCTGGCTAGCTGGGCTAGCCATAGTGGGAGTAACTTAGGTACTAGTAACATAGCACATCCCAAGAAAAAAATTCTTATGTGGCATGGAGTTAATGAGGAAAGAGATGCTTGTGTTAACATAATATGTTACTGTAACATAACACACCCCGAGGTAAATTGAGTCTATACCTCAATTAATGAAGACTTGCATGTTACAATCCATATGTTACTACCCACTATGAAAGTAGTAACATAGACCAGTAACATGCCCACTATGACTAGCCTAAGCAATGTAACCAAACGCTCCTTACTCTGCCTTGTTATCTCCCCCAGAAACCCAATGCATGGAGTGCAACTACGCGTTGATCAGTCAAGAAATCAAAGTCGGCTTGCATGCGAGTTAACACGTGGCCCTGCATGGTAGCTAAAATGGCATCTCTTAGTTGTTGTGATTAATTGTTGCATTTAGAGATAGAAATCAGGGCTTTCATTGGAGGAAGGAATGGTCAAGTTTCTCCTCCTCCAATATGCTTGCACCTTGGTCCCGCTGCACCTTCTAACGTGAATTACACCTAGACGGAGGGAATAGTACAAGATATGGTGGCACATGGACTTAGGTCGAATACAAGTGCCCAAAATTATTGGAAGAGAGCAAAGTGTACAAACTAAAGAATTAAAAGAGTAAAATGCACTGTTGGTCACTAAACTTATCGTATAAGTTCACTTTGGTCAATGTACTCAAGAATACGATCGATACGGTCACTATATACGTGATGAGCTAAATACGGTTACTGCATGTCGGCGTCCTAGGAACGGGGGTCCCCAGACTTGCCTGCCTGCGGCCCAGGGCGTGGCTCCACCAGCGGCCTAGTACAGCCCATCTTCTTCAACAAACACTCAAGACCCTTCCAAGGGGCCAAACTTCGCGAGGCGGACGACACAAGACCTCCTCAGGGGCAGCCTAACTAGACTGGCTCACGGGCAGCGGAGAGATCAACGCGAGGGGCACCTTGTGAGGTTTCCGTGACGTGAGCCATGATGACCAAGGCCAGGCGAGCGCCAGCGTGCAGAGTACTGGTTGCCTCTTTGGTGCTGAAGGGGCAGGCGTAGACGAGGAGTCCCGAGGCATCAGGCAAAGGTTTCCATACCGGTGCAATGAGACCAAAACCAGCAGGATGGAAGGACGGAGGTCATCACGGAGCCCACGACGGCGTCACCACCAGAGCATTTGGCAGGCAAAGACCACCTTTTGTCAGGATAGCTTGTACTAGCTTCCCCCTTCAAATTGGCCGTTGTGGGATCCCTTTCCGCCTAATATTTGGGAATAGGACCCGAGCCTCTATAAATAGGACTAGCCACCACCTTAGGAGGGAGGACTCATCTCGGACTAGATCCATTCCACCAAGGCAACCACACAAGCTCATCAAGCTCGAGAACGCCTCTTCTTAGGAGGTTTCTCTTCCTTTGTATTTGTTCATCCCCAGCCTACAAGGCAATCCACCACACCGCACAGGAGTAGGGTATTACACCACATCGGTGGCCTGAACCAGTATAAACTCTTGTGTCTCTTGTTCCTTGGGTTCAGCAAGCTAGGCTTTGAGATCGTGGTGAGAGTGTGAGCTAGGGGGAGAGAGATCTTCGTGCGCACCCTAGAGTTCAAACCTCAAGGGTTTTTCTAGAACCCGTAATGCGACATTTGGCGTGCCAGGTAGGGGTGCTGAAGCTTTTCTTCCGTTGATCTGCGTTCCACGGCTCCATCGCATCCATGTCTGCCGCTCGCCGAGCTCGTGCTGAGCGTCGCACCGCCCTTGCCGCCCGCGTCGCTCAAACGGCGCCCGTTGGTGGACCTCCTCGCCATTCTCCATCACCTGCTGCCAACGCCGCCACTGGCCCGACAGCGAACGAGCAGCAAGCGTCATTGCTGCACCCCTCTGTGCGGCGGGACGGATGCACCACCACCCCGTCGCTGACTCCGGCCGGCTCGTCGTCCCACGCTCATCGCGCGCCCACGGACGCACAGGCCGGGCTGCTCATGGCACGCGAGCTCCTGCGTTACCGCCCGGTCAACGACCTTTACGATGACTAGCTGGACCGCATCGCTGAGCTTGTCAGCACCGCTGGGGGCTCTCCTGCACCATCCCTCTCACTGCCTCGCCCACCTCCAGCTGCGGGCGATGTAGCTCATGGAGCGCCTCCGCCGCCTCCGCATCAAGACGGCGCCCTCGCGCCAAGATGCGTGGCTCACGGAGCGCCCCTTCCTCCTCCGCATCAAGATGGTGTCCACGCCCCAAGAAGCGCAGTCCTGCGGCGTGATCCGCCATGCCATGTGCCCGCGCACGAAGAAGCAAGCTGCCAGGAGGTCCCTCGACGGCAAGAAAACGCTCGTACACTCCCTGCACCACCACGTCAAGACCGCGCGCCGCCTGCGGTGGCGGTGGGTGGGTACCAAGACCAGGCTCCACCACCATGACGGGTTCCGATGACCACAGCAGGCGGCCGAGCCTTTACTCCCGGGCTGCACACCGCTGTCTGGCCAGGCAAGTTCAAGTTGGACCTGCCTCCGTGCTACGACAGCACCCCCAACCCTGCAGAGTTCTTGCAGCTCTACGAGTTGAGCATCGAGGCAGCCAACAGAGACGAGAAGGTCATGGTAAACTGATTTCCCATGGCCCTCAAGCATGGCGCGCACTCGTGGCTCCTAAACCTGCCCGCGGGATCGATCTCCTCCTGGGCGAGATGCGTGACCATTTCAGGGCACTCGCAACCGCCCGCCAGCCATAGGCGACCTGCGGCGCATCAAGCAGCAACCAGGGGATACCCTGCAAAAGTACATCTAGCGCTTCAATAGCGTCCGCCTCAAGATCCCCAAGGTGACAGACGAGGCCATCATCTCTGCATTCTCCGATGGCGTCCGCAAGGTCAAGATGAAGGAGGAGCTCGCCATCCATGAGGAGCTATGCTCGGCACTAGAGATGTTCAACATGGCGACCAAGTGTGCAAGAGCTGAGGAGGGGCGCCTCTCCCTCCTCGAGCTCCCTAGTGTCGACCTAGAAGAGAAGAAAGTCAAGGCCAAGGTCGTGAAGCGCAAGGGAGTAGCCGTGCTCGCGGCGGAGCCGGACACGAAGCGCGGCCGGGACCACCCCGAGTTGTCTAAGAGCAGGCGCCATTCTGCGCCTTCCACAATGTACACAACCACAACACCAACGACTGCCAAGAGCTCAGGGCCATTCGAGATGGATGCTTTGGTTGGCGTCCCAAGCGCAATGACCGGGGCTACGGTCGAGGAGGAGGGCGAAGTGGGGAACGCTGGGACGACCACAGCCCCCGTCAGGAGTGGCGTGACCGGCCTTGCGAGGACCGCTGGTAGGACTAGCCTCGCGAGGGCGCCTGGATGGACCAGCCTCGTGATAACCGTTCTTAGGGCAATGCTGGCCTCCCTCCGCTGCCGCTACCACCAAGGAGGAATGACGACCACCATCAGGACGAGGGGGCTGGGGGCTTCTAGGAGCCACAAGCTATTTCCTGCATCTCGGGCGGTGCTTAGGCCCCAGCTTCCCAGCACATCTTCAAGCAGCTTGCACATGAGGTGAACGTGGCCCTTCCTAGGCTCGAGGCCACGCGCCCGCTCAGGTGGTCCAAGTGCGCCATCGCCTTCAGCTTGGCGGACTAGCTCAAGTGCGCGGCGACCGCTGGCGTACTTCCGATGCTTTGTTCACCCGTCATCAGCAACGTTCAAGTCACCAAGACCCTCATCGACGGCGGCGCAGGGCTCAATGTCCTGTCCGTCGAGACGTTCGACAGCCTTCAAGTGCCATACGATCAGCTTCAGCCTACCAAGCCTTTCTCAGGAGTGACCGGCGGCTCCACCACCCCGATAGGGCAGGTCCGCCTCCCTGTCACCTTAGGCCAGCGTAACAACTACCGCACCAAGCTCATCGACTTCGATGTCATCCACATCCGTCTGTCGTACAATGCCATCCTTGGGTATCTAGCATTGGCCAAGTTTATGGCAGTGACCCACCACGGTTAGAAAGTCTCTCAAGATGCCAGGGAGTGGCGGAGTCATCACGGTCCCCTATGAAGAAAGAGATGCAGTATGCTCCCTTGAGCACGCCTTCCTAGCCGCTGTGATCGAAGACCCCGACAACGAAGGCACCCCGTACCCTCTTGAGGCCATCCCCACGAACAAGTAGAAGCTACTCCAACTAGGGCCTCAGGAGAGCGGCGTATCCAGCGGTACCACCTCAGGATCCGCGCCCGCAACTGGGGTGCCTCCCTCTCTTGCATAGGAAGGCGTGCTCGGCGCCCTCCTCGGGCAAGGCTCAGGGGCTCTCTTCTGGAGGGCCCCAGACCTATCCAACATCACGAGGGAAGCGCTCGGGCACCATGTGGAGGCGTGCTTTGCCGCACATTTCCATCAGGAGGGCTCTGGGCGAGGAGCGCCCTGTGCTCAGGAGTTCATCGTCAAGGCGATCCAGGAGCTTCAAGAGGCAAGGGCCATACGTGGTGACTGCCACCCACCACCCGGCGTAGCTCCCCGTCCTGGCAAGGACGGCGGGCTACACGTCTATGTCGACATTCCAGGGCTCAATAGGGCTGCATCTCAAGAGCGCTTCTGGCCTTCGCGCGTTGGTCGGTGCGAGGGTCCACCTCACAGCTACGTTCGCATGCCGTTTGGCTTGCCGGAGGCGACTATCACCTACCAGTGCCATCTATGGAGCATCCTAGCGGCTCAGGAGGCTAGGCATCACACCGTCTTGGAGGAGATCGTGATGGTTCTCCAGGAGCCACTAGGGCCCCCGGAGCCTCCCGAGGCTCAATGCCCTGGCGGCTCTGAGAAACGACTCCTTCAGCACGCACCTTCAGCTACTCCAACACCCTCCGGCTACGGTATCAGGTGACTCTTTCCAGTTCATTCAGTTGGGGTGCCCCTCGTGTAGCATTATCCCCAAATCGCACGGGCCTGTCCCTGCAACATGTATCCTTTTGCATCTCTAGCTTACTTTGATGGGGGCACCCCTCGGGCTGCATCATCCCCAGGCTGCTCAGGTTCGTCCCAGTGGCATGTATCGTTCTTGCATCTATCTAAGCTAACCTGCCGCTTTGCTTGAGTCATTTCATGATTATCACCTGCTTTCTTATTATCCATTGCGGCTACCCACGCTGCCCATCACCCCCTGCTCATCCCGCAATGGGGGCTACTCATGCTGGCACGACGCTTGTGCTCGGGTTCGTCCATGCAACGCTGACAAATCTGAGCGGTCGAGCTCTGGCTCGCGGCACGCCCCACGCACGTCACCTCACCAGGCCCTCAGTGCCTTCATCTTCTTGCGGAACGACCAGTGGCGGACCAGCAAGCGCGGTTGCAACCTGTATTCCTCCCTCGCGCTAACTTGTAGGAACCTCCGGAGGCTGATGGCGGGCGACACCGCATGCTCCTTTTTTCACACAATTCGCTTGCACGTTACACTACAAAAAAATACACTTCCGTGATGATACGTGTTTGTCACAGTAGGTCACGTTTTCTATCATGCATGTACATCCATGACAAATTTATGACAGAATCAAGATAGTCATACTTGTGCTGTCATAGAAGTATTCCATGACATCACCAAAATTATCACCACGGAAGTGTCCACTTCCATGACGATAAATCACGCGTCACAGAAGTGCTTTCATCAAGGGTGACCGACATGTGGCATCCACCGTAACATAACGTCATTAAGCTATCGGGTCTGGTTTTGGATCCGATAACCCGTTAACAGCCCCGACCAATGGGGATTTTCCACGTGTAAAATCATCATTGGCTGGAGGGAACACGTGTCAGCTCGCCGTTGGGACAGATGTCATCCACTCATTGGACCCAAAGCGCCTATGATACGTTGACACTTGGCATGGCCCAACAGAGGCCCATTCCTGTGAAAAGGTTGGCCCGTTTGACTTGGTCAAAAGGTGGTGGGCCAGCCCACGGCAAGCCTGTTAATGGCTTGTTCGCATATAGCCCATTTACAGCCCGCTAACCCAGGGCCCATTTACGACCTATCTGAATTAGGCCAATAGCGTCATCTGGGCCGTCCAATATAATTCCAGCCCGTTTTAACTTCCGACCCATGTATGGCCCATGACGTCTTTCAGCCCATATGAGGCCCTTAGTAACCCTCGGCCCATTAATGGCCCGTGGTAAAACTGGCCTGTAATGAACAGTGTATCACTTTATACCCATTAACGGCCCATTATTCCATTGGGCCATTTCCAGCCCATGTTATCTTTCGGCCTTCTCAGGGCCCATTTATTCTTGGGCTCATTTCCAGCATTCGTTTACTTTTGGCCCATTACTGTCATTTTCTACTTGTGGGCCAAATTTAGCCCGTGGTTACAGTCGGCCCGTTAATACGTTGGGCCATTTTCATAGCGTCATCAAATACGGCCGATTAATGATGGCATGTTATGGTCGTCCTGTTATGGTCGGCCCATGAACGGATGATTTCAACTCTCGCCCATTTACGACCATAATGTGGTCTATTATTGGCCCATGTTTGGCCAACCGATCATACGGACCGTAGAAGGCCCATTGATGATACGGTCGTAGAAGGCCCATTGTGTCTACGGCCCGTATAAGGCCCATTGTTTCTACGCCCCGTAGAAGGCCCATTTTTCTACGGCCCTTAGAAGTCCCATTGTTTCTATGGCCCATAGGAGGCCCATGTTAACTACAATAAATATGTAGGCCATGGTTAATGTGGCCTTGTTTTAAAAAAATAGGCTATTGCGGCCACTAGCAAACCACGGAAAAAGAACTGCACTGACTACAAGAAAACGAATAAACAAGACAATAAGGAAATAAATAGGCAAGCAACTTACGCTAGGCTATCATGGCTATTACACATATTACATCCATTGGGCATCAAAGTTCGCCACCAGTGCAAATAGGGAACAAAGCAGCATATAAATGCCACAGCAAAACAAGTCCAGGACTGAAACCACTTCAGAAGACCTCAAGAAACAATATCCTGGGTACCCATAATGCTGGCAAGATGCTTAGCAAGCTTATTAACTTTCTCTTGTTTGGCGCTTAAATCCTCCAGCACTTGTTGTTGCACCAGAAAGTATGCATCTGAATTCCGCAGGGACTTCCTCAGTCCTTTAGCTTCCTGTCGCATAACATCTGATCGATGTCTTTCAACTTAAAGTTGAGACTCAAGAAGCCGAACTGATTCAGGTAGCGAGTTCGAAGAGCTGGTGCCAGCAGTAGTAGCCAGTAACTCGAACACTACATCAAGAAAAGACTTTGGGGTTGTCTCAATGTCTTCAATATAGTTTTTATCAGCTTTCTTGGAGACCAACAGGGATGTCTCACTATCTTTAACCTTATCTGCATTACTTCCTGTACCATTGCATAACGGGGTACTCTTCTCGAATATTTTATCTGCATTCTAAAAGAGAAACAAACAAACACATCACATGTTTACAATGTAGTATATGAAACTCATTTTGGTAAACCAGTTCAGTAATAAGGTGGACAGGATAACAACATGAAACAAACATATATCTATGTAGTATGGTCACTGTATGGTCTATATCAGTTTATGTTGCCAAATCAAGATAGATACAGTTCGAATCATATCTATTTAAGACAAAGCAGCTTAGACAGAATATAAGTGTGGGAAACTACACAGTAATAACATCACTTGTAAGGTGCATGGCATGAGAATATAACAGTTTATTCAACTTAAACTGAAATCAACATAGATCAAGTTACAACAGCAAACATGTTAAAGAAACAGGTTTAAAACATACGTGTTGCGCGATTGGAGTTTCAATTGCATCCTTCAAATTTGAAATTAGTTGGTACGAGTAAATACATTGATACAAGAGCAAAGTAGTATGAACCATAGCTATGGAACCTGACCTGAGAACAATTCTTCTTCTGCTTTAAGTGTTGACTTGGGGTTCGGAGTAGTGGTCCTCGTGCTTTGGGCACTGCAGTTGCCTTACTAACTGCTTGTGTTTGGGTGCTTTGTGGTGGAGACGGTGCTGTGTCAACGGGAACTGGGTTACTATCTGCTGGGGTTGGGGTTAGAAGGGGTGTAGCTGGTTCTCTGTCCAACTGGGTAGGGGTACAATTTGCGTGAGTCTGGGTTATGTGTGGTGGGGCTGGTTCTTGGGAAAGTACAACTGTGGTTCTATCTCCATCGAGGAGTAGCACGATCTTTTCTGAAGACTGTGTTTTTACTCCCACAGATACTGCCATCACCCCCTCTAGTTGAAATGGCTGATAAACAAGAAAAGTAGTTGAACGTACGACATTGTAAGATAGACAGGTGCAATGGAAAGTAGGGAAGAAAACAGGGCATGAAATAATTCACATTTATGTTGTCTAACCAAACAGAATAGCAGGACATAATTTCACATATATGATGGCTAATTAAACAGGATAGCATGACACAATTTCACATGTATGATGGCTCACTAAACAGGATAGAATGACATACTTCAAAATATGATGACTATGTAAACAGGATGACATGATATAATTATACGATGTGTCTATTAAAGTGGTTGGCATGCCATAAATCACAAACATGCCGTCGACGGAAACATGATGGCATGATATAATTCACGGATAGAATAACATAATTCAAAATATGATGACTATGTGAACAGGATCAGATGATATAACTATATTATGTCTTTAGAAAATGGGTTGGCATGCCATAATTCAGATACATGCTGTCTATGTAAACATCATGGCATGATGTAATTCAAATATATGATTTATATACTAAGGAAGTGAGCAGAGGGCAATCACATATATGATGTGTCAACTAAGGAGATGGCATTCAATATCGTGTATATAATGTAAAAACTAAGCATTGCAATACAACATATGCATGACATGAGTAATATAACCCTGCCAAGTTTGAGCATACACCCCAGGGGGATAATAGGATTGGTCATCTGCCTCTGAATCCTCCTCTAAAGAGCTATCTGTAACCAGAAAGATATCTGCTTCACCAGGTAGCATTGTCTGCTCTGAAGACCTTGTTTTCACTCCAGATTTCTCCATCACCAATTCAAATGGCTGATGCACAAGAAGATCAGTTGAATATACAAACATTGTTGACAAAAGCAATGAGAAATAGAAAAAAAGGACGGCATGATATAATTCACATATATGACGCTTGGCTTGGCATTGCATAATTCACATATATGGTAATTAGACACTAAACAGGTGGCATTCACACAAAGCATGTCTAAACTAAGCAAATGACATAGCAATGCAAGATACCAAACGCACGATATGAGCATCATAACCCTGCCAAGTTAGAGCATGCACCTCGGGGGAAATATGACTGGTCATCTGTCTTTGAATCGTCCTTTGAGGAGCTATCTATAACCAGCAAGACATGTGCTTCGTCAGATAGCATTGTCTATTCTAAAGACCTTGTTTCCACTCCAGATTTTTCCATGACCGTGTTGAATGGCTGATGCACAGGAAGAGTAATTGAATGTACTAAAATTGTTGACAAATTTAACACATAATAAAAAAATGATGTCATGATATAATTCACATATAAGATGACTGGCTAACCAGGGTGGCATTGAAAAATTCACATATATGATGCCTGGCTAAACAAGATGGCATTTAATGATTCACATATACGATAAAGAAACCAAACAGATGGCATTGACACAAAGCATGTCTAAACTAAGCAGATGACATCTTTAATGTATACAGTAAGGAATGCAAGGCACCATATGCATGATATTACCAACATCAGCATGCCAAGTTAGAGCGAAGACCTCATGGGGTAAATAGGAGTGGTCTTCTACTTCTGAATCCCCCTCAGAACAGTTATCTTCCTCTTGATTACGATCCGAAATGGGTGGAGGGGGGATGCATGAAATTTATTGCCACGCAAGGCTCGTCTCTTTTGTTGTACATGTTCAGTTCCATTGTGTACAATAACTGACATGCATAGGAATAAAACATAGTGAGATTATGTAAGGAGTGCATGCACAAATCCAGAGTGATGGTAGCAAACTATCGATAGACCCAAAATGAATGATAGCAGGCAGATAATAGCTTTATTTAAAAAATACAGATAATGGCTCCTTTAATGTTTGTTTTCACCCAACATGAAACTCATAGTAGACACCCCAGATTAACCAGATAGTAGACAGATAGTACTAATTGTTGCCCTAATATGTACCCCACAACCATTTAAAAACTCAAGTTTCAACATAAGTTTGGACCTGAGTCGGAGTCTAATAGGAGAACACGACGATAAAGTAGCATGTCATCATATTAAGCAATGCATAACGTAAGCAGTCACGAAAGAGTACAACCTCTCTTGCGGGTCCGTGTAGTCCTCAAGGTCATCTGCTCAGTTGATGATGGTAATGCAGTTGTCGTGGCTGCCGGTGGCGGGGAAGAAGATCTGAGGCAGCGAAAGACATTCTGGAGAGCGAATCCCTTCTGTGGTGAACCCGTCCGTCGTTGGAGCAGCTGAGCTGGGGTGGAACACAGCACCGCAGGAGCAGGACAAACCTCACAAGGTTTTCTTTGACAAATATCTGTAACAGAAGTAATTGTGTAAGGGCTTGTTTGAATTTGAGGATTCTAACAATGCAGGGATAGGAAATAGACAGGAATAGGATAGGAATGCACGTGCAAAATAGAGAATTTAAAAACACAGGATTTCTGCCAATCTGGATGTTTGGTTCACAAGAACTAGAAGATCACGTGATGCAAAGAAGCATGGTGAGATTAAGTCAAACCACAAGAAGTGTACAACCTCTTTGGCAAAGCCATGTCGATCTCAGCGTGATTGGGTTGGCCGGTGAGGATGCTCCGACTGACTTGGCTGTAGGAGGAGGGGAAGAAGATCTTAGGCGTCTGGAGATGGAGCCCGAGGTACTGCTCCGCTGTGATGGAGGGTTTCGTCGTTGGAGCAACTCTGGTGAGTTGTACGACGCCGAGGCTGAAGTAGGACAAGAGAGACAATGTTAACCTGAGTGGAATTCTAATAGCATCTCCAATAGATGACGTAAAATACATAACCACAAAGTGCTAGATGTATACATCAGCCGCTCGTCTCTTAACTTAACTGTCGAAACTGAATTTAACTGTCGAAACTAAACTTAACTGTCGAAACTGAATTTTGCTGTCGAAACTGAATTTTACTTTCGAAACTGAACGCACTAGAGGTGAGGCTACAAGTCAGTCGACTGACTTTTTCATCTCTGGTTAGTCGATTTTGCAGCCGTTGGATACGCAATCAAGGGCCTGCAGTTCATCTTCAACCTCCACCCCCCTGAGCCACCAGCCACCACCAGCCAAACAGCCACCCCCCGCCGCCCGCGGCCGGCGGTGCGCCGCTCCTCCCGCCCCGAAAACACTCCCCATCAT
>NC_041388.1:295685696-295716143 GCF_002162155.2 Triticum dicoccoides
ACCGCCCCCACCCTGAACCCTAAGATAGATAGTGGGGTACCTCTCCGGCGAGCCCCCCTCCCCGCTGCAGCTGGTTCTTCCTTAACTCCGGCGAGTCCCCCCCTGAAAATCGACTGACCCAAAAGTTGATTCAGTCGACTGAAGTGTAGCTAAATCGGAGCAGCATCGCAAGTAAGAGCAAGAGCGAGAGCAGCAGCGCGAGCAAGAGCAAGAGAAGACCAGGAAGCGGACCGAGAGAAAGAGCAGAGCAGCAGCACGACCGAGAGCTAAAGCAGCAGCAGCTCCTCCTGATGTGGGTGTCGCCGCCGAGGGAGCGACGCCATGGAGGAAGTGGCCGACGACGCCAACGTGGACGCAGCCGCGCCATGTCGGCTTCGGACCGAGCACCGGCAGCACTGTGAGATCGAATCAAGAAGAAAATGCATCGATTAATGTACAACCTCTTTGGTGGCGCCAATTAGGCCGCAGCTTCATCCAAGGAAACGGTGATGATGATGCTCTTCCGGTGGTGCAGGTGAAGATGGCGGTGTGGGAATGTAGGTGGCGCGAAAGATGAGGGGAACGCCGGGGCAGCTCCTTGGAGGTGGAGGATGGGGTGGCTGAACTGGAGAGACGACCAGATCGATGACGGATCCTCATCTGATACGGTGGATGAGGGACGTCATGGTGTTGCTGTGGACGACGTCGTCGGGGAAGAGGCTCCAACTGGGTGGCGGACGGAGGAGGGTGTGGGGCTTCGCAGGTTTTGCCGGCCTTGGTGTACGAATGGGTGGGCGGATGGGATGTGAGTGGGGTACCATGGCTTAGGGACGCGCTTGTCCGAAATGTGTGGTAAGTTACGAAGGTACGCCCACCGATTTGAGGCGATTCTTTCGGTTCAGGGGTATCACGGGCATTTCACGTGTTGGGATGTCACAGGAGGTGGGAGTTTTCGCGCGCGTTATAATTTTGGAATAGCAAGGCGCGGGTTGAGATGGAGGGAGTTGTCGGAGCACACCGAGACAAAGATATATTTTAAATATTTCGGGCTAACAAGGCGCGGGTTGAAGAGGCGGGAGTTTCACAGCACGATAGACAGAGACGCTAGCTTGAAATTTCGGCATAACAAGGCGTAGCTTGAAATTTTGGGAGAACAAGCTTAACATGTACCCAGAAAAAGACAATTTAGACTAGTATGATATACTACATACAATGTGTTTAACACGCACAACACGCACACAGACACCATTTAGACTAGAAAGGTACACATGCATTGCACGCATGAGATTTGGCATCCAAATTATGAATAAATAACACATTATAGCATGTAAGCTCTGAGTCATATATGCATGATGTTGATGTTCGTTTAATTTTTATAGTTCATTTCATTCAAAATCATCTAGTTTTTATAAGAAAGCTAATCTATTTTAAGATTCATGGAATTGCGCATTGTAAGGCCTAAAGTAAAAACAAATCATGTAGAAAAACATTTGGGCAATTCTGATATGGAAGATTCTAGAACAAAGAAGAAATGCTTGTGTTTTGAGGTTTGTGCATTATGCTTAAGTTCAACCATAGTCTTCTAGATTGTACATGTGGCAAAATCTGGTGGAATCTAGATGATATCCAATGGCCAGTAGTGCTCAAATTTGCCAGGTCTGCACCATCGGATTGGCCTCATCCAACGACCATCTTTCAAAGTTAAAGTTATCCGCACACTATATAAAAAATATAAAATATAATATACATATAGGAGTATAGATATAGATATGTGATGCGAAAGCCACCCATCATCTCAAATTAGAATAGTGTGTCCATGCACGGATGCAATGTGGCCAAACGATGTCTGCCATCGGTATCTCAAATTCAAACCAATCTGACCTTGTTCAATGTGTATACATTGCAACATGCTCGTTTCCAAACCACATCGCGTAGATCTCCGTTATATTCATGCATGCATGGGTTTAAAACATCATGATCTCTTATTCAAATATTTGAATTCAACTTTACATTGATTATGACCTCACCTAGTCTTTTACACCCACACATTGGTCTTCTCTTTATAATTGTACCACTAACTTTCTCTCGTGCATGCATGCACACACACTACCAGTCTGCATTATCCATCGCACACATGCAATCTTTTTCTTTAGGTTGGTCTCCCACGAAGGCACACACAGATCCCCCTCTCCATCATATCGGGCATTCTTTATCTCTCACATGCATGTGCAACGATCGAAGTTCCTCTATGTGTGTGTGTATATAGCTAGGTCTTTCATAGTTTTCCACATAAACCGATCAATCTATATATCTAGTGAGGTCTCACCCTCTTTCCCATGTCCACATCAATCAATCTATACCTCTCTATATAGGAATACATATATAGCTAATACACCCACATTAATTATATATCCAATGCCCCCCTCTCATCATCCATGCCTTTCGCTTCATCTCTCAGACGCGTGCACAATGGCGAAGACAGGGGGCAGCAAGGGCCCTGCCCCCCTAACATCACTATATATCGAGGCTAATATGAATGTGATCATTAGACAATTGCTGGTAAAAATGGTTTAAGTTGATGAATTGGCCCTCCTCGTAAAGGATTAGCAATGCTTGCCCCCCTAGCTCATGGGACATTTTTCATGGCTCCGCCACTGCGCACAACAGCGCACGTTCTCGCCCCCTCTCTCTAAGTAATTCTTGTTATTACATGACCCCAAAAAAACATTTTGTGCCACATCAGTAGATGCACGGACATCACAACAGGCATGCTGACTGGATAAACATTTGAACCTAGCTATTATGAAGGAAATTATGTATGGACAACAGTTTTAGATAGCAGGAGACGCCTAGCCTGCTCTGCCTCTGCTAGCTTATTTCTAGTTTCTTCCATCTCTTCTTTGGCTTGGGTGAAGAGAGCATCTGATTGCTCTTTTCGCTTCTTCAGGAACTCAGCTACATTCTCAAGGGCTGTTGCATGCTTTCTTTCAGCCTTTACTAATGCCACAAGGACACGAATAGCTGTGGACTCCACCTGGCTTGTGTGTAATCCAGCATCATCTGGGAATTTGCACCTTGTGTCTAATCCAGCATCATTAGGGAACTGGCACCTTGTGTGTAATCCAGCCTCATTTTGGAAACATGATCTCGACGTTGACCATACTTCCCTCCTCGCAGGAACTGCATCCTGAAATGAGCGACGCACAATTACAAGCTGATATTCTGTTGGACAATAGAGACTATAACCAATTACTTTTACGGGAACAATAACACCCAGGAAATTTGAAGGGTAGGTATGAACAAAATTGGAACTGCACATGTACTGCTAAGTGATTAAATACACACATTACCAATCAAGGAGGAGAACGATGGTCGCGGCGGCCTCTGTGAGTCATGGTCGGCAATGGGAGTTAGTTCATTGTCCACGACGGTGGTACTTCTGCGCTTGGCGTCGGCTTCCGGGAAGCAGATCCGAGACCGTGGAAGACGATGTCGGGGAAGAGGCTACGTGTACGACGACGATGGTGGACCGGCTCCAGTGCGGCGTACGAGGTCGTCGATGAGGTAGATGCGCTGCGGTGGACGAGTGCGCCGATGTAAACGGGAGGAGCACGATGGTTGCGGTGTCGTGGAGAAGTCTATTTTGCGGTGGGGATAGAAAATGGGGAGTATTCAGGTGTACTACTCTGGGTGCCGGGGTGGGGTTGGCTGGGTAGGGTGAACCTGAAGTTATGAAAACAACCCCTACCAAGCGTCATCCGTAGGCCTACTCCGAAGGCTATGATGGTAACTTCCCACTGCTCGAATTAGGGTCGCGGGAGATTTTCCCGCCGACCTCAAAATTTTGTGACACTGGACTCCCCGTGTGGCGTGTTGAGTGATTCGGCTAAGCAACTAGTGAGTAGTAGTAGTAAAGTGTGCATATTAGGTTTAACCGAAGTCAAACTTCCTAAAGTTTGACCAAGTTTATAGAAAAATATAAACATTTACCATAACAAATATGTATGATGTGAAAGTACATTCAATAATGAATCTAATGGTATTTATTTGTTATTGTATATGTTAATATTTTTTGTTATAAGCTTTCTGTGAGTTTACAAAACTTGACTTTGACCAATGCTAATACGCGGACTTAAATAAAAATAGAGGGAGTACACATTTGTTTTCTTAGTTTGTAGTGAACTAATCATTTGTTGAAATTGTGAAAGAAATATATTAGGCTATTGACTTCGAATGTAATGGTCTATACAATTCAATAGTTACAATCATTGTCGAATCCCAAGATGTATACAAGGTCTATAGTACTTCACAACATGCTCAAACTCACATAATCCTAGTCAAATGAGAATTTAAATGCATTTCATAGTTATTACTTTGTAGGATGCAACAAAAACAACCATAACTCTACATCAACCATTAGAGAAGCAACATTTTGACATATCCCAATGTGTGAATGAAACATGCAGAGAGAGCTTTTGAAGATGGAGCAGATAGGGCGGGAAAGATTGTATGTATGTGGACAAGAGAGTAGGAGACAAACCTAACAAGACAAAGAGAGAGAGAGAGAGAGAGAGAGAGAGAGAGATAGAGAGAGAAAGAGAGAGGAAGAAGTTAGGTTTGTGAGAAAGATGGATACATGTAATATACATGAGATGTGTGTGCATCTAGATTTTGTATACGTGGAAGGAGAAGAGACAACATGTTTGATGAGAGAGCTGGAAAAACATGGGCGAGAGGGGAAGGATCTCGTGGGTTGAGGGATTGACAATTTTGTGCGGGGGAGAGAGGGATTGGTAATTTTGTGCAACAGAGAGAGAGGGTGGGGGGAGGAGTCAGTCAGCCGTCGTCACATCACCCTGCTTCCAAATGACCCCGCATTCTCTAGCGCGGTGTGGTCGCCGTCTTCGATCTGCTCGATGCCCTCTTTGAAGATTGAGGTGTTGTGCATGTTGGGGTGCAAAGAAGCACAAGCGAGAGTGGTCGCCGTATAACCTTGGATGGGAATGAATTGTGTGTTCGGGGGGAGTGTGTGTGTGTTGTGCTGCGTGTGTCTCTATGTGTGTGTGTGCGTGTGTGTCAGATATTTAGAGAAAACAAAACTAAGGAGAGAAATGGGTATTCATGAAGAGATTGTGCGGACCTTGAGGTGGGCAGGGGCCGGGTGAGGGTGTCAAAATGTGCGCGTTGATGCATGTGTTGCATGCGACTGTGCGAGGGACGGACGAATCGAGAGAGATGGTTGTTGTGTTACAGATGCTCCTCTCTCTGTCTCTCTCTCTCCCTCTCTCTCTCTCTCTCTCTCTCACACACACACAAGTAAACTAGAAGACCGTTCTTTCATGTATACACAACGTATCGGCATCTGTCTATGTCTCACTCATGCATGATCATTTGCACATTCACACCTCTCTATGTCTGTAGCACACGCACACCGTCTCCACATTGCCCTTCCGCCACAACACACATATGGACACATACACACATTCTCTCTTAGTCACACATACAAAATCAGTATTAAAAAAATAGGGCGCGCTTAAAATGTCCAAATCCAAATAAACACGAACTGGAGCTAAATTCAAATATATGGAAATATTGCAGCGTCAAGAACTTTCACAGGAAAAAAAAGTTGAGTAATATTCGAGGATTGTTTTCACACACACAAAAAGGTTCAGTGGATGTCCTTCGAGCGCGACACGGTGACGCACCGTTCGATCGACCGCGCGGCCGCGGTTCACGCGCTTGCACAAGATTCTGTATCATGGCTCTGGTACTAACTAATAAAAGCATTGTCTAAGTCTAATGTTTACGAATACTAGTATGGTTTTCTTTTAAGTTTGACCAACCTTATATATAAAACTAAAGTTTGCTCCCACATGCGCACTCATCAATATGCCGCCGCCGCCGTTGCGCATGCCAGCGCCCGCCTGCTCCGGCCAACAATTTCTCGCCCATCACCGTCGTGTCGCCGCCATCCCTATGCCATGAAGCCGAAGGCTCGCCCGCTCACGTCGTGTGTAGTCCCTCCTCGCGATGCTGCCACGCTGCCAAGCACGCGAGCAGCTGGTGGAGTCGCGTCTATGCATGCAGCGTACAAAGAGGAGGACGAGCGCGTGCTCCAGCACGCTGGTGAGGAGGAACTAGCGTTTCATTGTCGTCTCCGCCCGCGCGGAGGAGGCGCGCATGATGGCTGTCGCGGCGGAAGCTGGTCACGCGCACATCGAGCCCACAAACCGGGTGCAGACGCGGAATCTACCTTCGAGACCTTGAATGCCACGTGGATCCTGCAATCTGAAGGAGCAATTTGGGTCAGTTGACTCATGTGAGCCGTTTGATGCAACATGGATGGCTAGAAGGGCTTCTTCCACCTCTTCTGTCGTCTTCTTCCTTCGCTCTATCGAACTTCTTTCACAAATCGACTGACCCAAATTATACTACTAGTACGAACATATTAAGTACAGTAGGAACACGATGTTACGAGGAGTAGTACCAACTGCAAGAAGAACAGTAGTAAGACATAGTACTAGTACTAGTGTACGTACTAAAGAGTTCAAATAACGAGAAAGAACATAAACATAGTTCTGCCGGGGCCTCAGCACAACACACCCTTGAAAATAAACTAAGCAACTAGTCCGCTTGACACTGCAGTAGAACTAGCATGAGCGACAGCACTGCCACCTACTCGGAGTCCGAGTCCACGTCCTCGACTTCGTCCTCGTCCCTCTTCCTCTTCGCCGACGCTTCTTTGCTTGAACCGGACACTGGGCTCTGCTTCTTCATCCAACCCTTGAAGATATTTAAACAAAGGTAGGCATCCATTGCTGCGTACAGGATGTGATCTTCATCTAATGTCTTCGAATCCCATGCATGATGAAACTTGTGATGAGGTTTCTTCAGTTTAGCGTACGAAGCATCAATCATGGCTACTGCCAGGGTCAGCATTGAAGGTTGAGAGGAGGACACCAGGCTTGCCTTCTGGAGATCGAAGGGCTGGCCTACAACGAGACCTATCCGACGCAGGACATCCCTATTGTTCTTAAAGCCTACAGTAACGAATTTCACTCTTTTGTCCTTGAGGAAGTTCTTAAAATCTTGGCACTCAACGTCGGCATGGCATATGTGGTAGACCAAGCAAACGTTATGTACGCAAACCTAGATCACGGCGGGCTTCTTCCTCTCTTCGTCCTTCAGATCCTTCTCTCGTCCCAGGACTGTGGTGTACTCAACATCTAGCCCAGCGACCCACTCATCCGTTGAACTGTTGAACATGTGTAGGAAGCGAGCAAGCCATGCTTTCACCATCTCGGATCCATGTGTGTAGATGACGACGAACTAATCACCGGTTATGGCTCTAACCTGGTACTCAGCGGCGACCATGGAGATTTGGGAGGCCATGGATTTTGGAGGAGGGTTAGGAGAAGTTGAACTGTTGTACCCCGCAAAAAAAACTGGGAGCGAACTAATGTGAAAGGATGGGATGACTGGGAGCGAACTGTTGTAAGGTAGAAGACGGGGACGAGTAGGGCGTGCGAACGGCATGGGGTTGTTGGCTTGCCCGGTGGATAAACGGCTGCAAGCCCCCAAAGAGTTCTCGAGAACTATGCGGGACCCACTAGATGTCATGTTTACTAGACCCATATCGTAGGCCTGACGGTATAGCTTCTGCCTATTCGCACGCCATGCCGGCGTGTGGATGTAACTTCACTTAATTCCGTCAAACGTCGCGCCTCCCACGACGTTCGCCTCCCTCGTGCGGTCGCGCCCTTTGAGACTTCGACCGGCTATAAATGAGCAATTTTTTCTGCCATTTTTAGACAAGCAATTTTTTTGCCTGCTCCACATGCATGATACTCCCTCTGGTCCTTTTTACTCACATCAACCGTTTGCAAAGTGTTTGACCAAATTTATACTTTTTTAACACCACCTTATATTAATTATCCAGCCACACCAGTACACTCATTTGATACAATATTCACCACACAGGGCGGTATGTTATTTACAAGAATACCATCTAATATATTGTCAAAGCTATACTTAGCGATTAAGTGTGCCACCTTATTGGCCGAATGGCTAATCTTTGACAATTGAAGATTGTTGATCAACTTCGAGATGCTCAACGCTTTCTTCTTTAGGTCACGCATAGCAGACCTGACATAGTCCCCCGATGCAAGAGACGCTACCACAAAAGCACAATCTGTCTCTAAAATTATAGGATTTTGAAGAGAAATACCTATGTAGAGACCGGCAATGCAAGCCCTAAGCTCCGCTTCCTCCACGCTTTGATAGGCATCAATGAAATCCCACAACCAAATTTATACTAAAAATATCAATATCTACAATACTGATTATAATGAGTATAAGAACTACGTTTTATAGTGAGTGTAAAAATATTGATTTGACATTGTGAATGTTGACACATTTTTCTATAAGTCTAGTGAAAGTAGAGGTACATTGACTTCAGACAAAACTTAAATGCACAATGCAGACTAGTTCCTCTGTCCAGGTGCGTGCCATGTCATATCTTGTCATCACAACAAGGTTAGCTGTTAGAGTACCACTACCTCCCTTCTAGTTTAAAGGGCTCGATTCAAAATTTTCACCTACTCTTAGCAAGATAGTAGAGGCGGTGGAATAGTTTATGAAGTCTGCAAAAGTACTCAACTAGTGTTGTCGTTCTTCACAAAAAAAATGTGTTTACCAATGCGTGCAGAACACTAGTTACTCTAGCCCCCCTCTCTTCTTTAATTCTTTGCCACATCAGCATGTTTTCTATTCCCGTGTGCATGATACCAGCTAAGATACCACCGTTATGGCCAGCCTTAATCATCACATGCAATAATTTAGTGCACCTCGAAATATGAACATGTGTGGGGCGTGTATGTTTTTAATGACTTGAGACTATACCTAGCCCGGCATGCAAGATGACTTATTATGCACCGTTCCCCATACCTGCAGGAAGCCCTTGTGAAAAAATCTGCATGCATGACTCTCCTCCCCCACGCTCGTCCAATCCGTTGTGACCAGCAATATTTCCACCCCTTCGCTCCCCTGTATTTTACTCCAAAAAATATGCCCACGTAGTTGTTACTTAACTGCAGGTGCATTGGTTCACTGACATATGGGCCCAACAGGGGTCTGACCCACATGTCAGTGACGCAATTGGACCTGTAGTTAAGTCAGTGCGGCTCAGTCCATATCTTACGTAGGTGTGCCATTGCTCGCTATAAATACTGCGCCTCCCACGACATCGCTATCTCCTCCCCCTCACGTTCACGTTCATCGCTATCTCCTCCCCCTCCCTCTCACGTCGACCACCATGGCATCGCCCCTCCCAAGCCCTAGGAGCCCCTCGCTGCACCGCGCGGATGGTCACACGTCGCCGTTCCATTCCTCGCCGCCACTAGTCGAGGAGGACGTGTCGGTGTTCCGCTCCTCGCCGCTACACGATGCGTCGCCGTTTTGTTCCTCGCCGCCACTAGTCGAGGAGGACGCGTCGGCGTTCCGCTCCTCGCCGCGACGCGTCGAGGTGGACGCGTCGGCGTTCCCAATCTTGCCAGCATGTGCGCCGAAGGACGCGTCGGCTCCCTGCTACGAGGAGAACGCTGCGCCGCCCGCCGCACCCCCAGCCTTGAGGAGCTTTGGAAAGAAATGGATGTCGCCTTGTGGGAGGCTTTGCCTCCAGCAGAGCGCGCCAAAATAGAGGCGGAGAATAAGCCCGAGGAAGAGAAGCGCACCACGGAACAAGCTGCCTGGGAGGCCTATGTCGCGTCCGAGAGAGTCAGGCAATTGGCTCTTCGGCAGAAGGCTCGTGCGAGGGCCGTGAGAGTGGCGGTGGATGCCCGTGCCGACGCCCTGAGTGCAGTCGGGCCCAAGCACCTCATCTACGCTTGGCGGTACATGGACCGGATGCACGCTTCCAGCAAGGAGGAGTACCTGTTGGCGCCGGATCACCACACAGTTGAGATCGCACTCGCACGCCGGCAAGCCGCCAATCAGCACCTCACGAGTTGTGAGGCTGAGAAAGAGGTGTTGTGTCGGTGCACTGGGAAACAAACGCGCACCAGGGCACTCGTGGCGCGCCGCAAGCACTCCTGCGAGCGCCGTGAATTTTAGGAGGAGTATAATTTTTGTTTTGTAAGGCGATCTCATTAGTTTTGGGACACAAATGATAAATCCAAACGTCCAGGAATTTTTAGCATCCTTAATTTAGTATGTAAAAGGGAAAGTTTGGAAACCTTGTGTATTCGTACGCATTTTGCAAGTACATGCATATAGCACAAACTTTACTATATACTATCGCACTACACGTCTCTCTTAGGCTATGCACCATGACCAAGGAGGAGGGAAAAATGAGAAACGTTTATGTTTATTTGCTAATTAATAGTATTGCATGCAATGAACTAACTACTGCAGGTCATGTTTGATATCTCAAGTCATTAAAAGCATGCACACTCTTTATCTCTTATTGTTGATATGTCAAGAAACAAGAAACGAGGTAGAAGTTAATGCACCGCGCCTAAGTGTTTTGGGATTATTTGGTTTTCGTACGATAACTTACACACCTAGACGGAGGGATTACAATGGTGAGGAATAAACCAGTTAAATCTTTGGTCAAAATTTAGCACAAATTACAATGGTGAGGAATAAACCAGGACGAAGTAGTAGTTTAGAAGCCCAAATAAATGAGTGAGGCACCTTATTGTTACTCTCCACTGTGACTAGTCTTGTGGGAAAAGCTGGGGAAGCCGCCAAAAGAACTGGCCCTAGGAGTAGTAGCTAGGGATCAAGTGTGCGAGATGAACCGGAGAAATTAAATGCAGAGAGATGAAATGCAAAAAATACAGAGGGATGTGAGGGTTGCTTGTCCGTTTATTTTACCAGGCCACTTATTACTGGGAGTGGTTGGGTTTTGCGATATGACGGCTTTACTGTCGCACCACGAGTGGGTGAGAGGTGAGACTCCCATGCAGCGCCGCCCTCTACACTTGTACTACATCGGTCGTGGTTTATTTGTCCCCCATTGAATTTGACTGAAGATTTAACTGACAAAATGTTAGTGCATGTCAACAAAAACTATATCGTTGGATTCGTATTTGAACATAGTTTTGAATGATATAATTTTCGGTGACATGCATCAGCATTTATCGTACTATATATAATGTTAGTTCAATTTTTGGTCGTACTAATCTATAGTAGTAAGGTGCCCGTGCATTGCACCGAAGAGTGAAATGCATTGATCGGGGAGTTGTTTATTTTCACAAAGGATGTGGGGGTCATCTCATGTCTAACGGGTATCGATAGGTTTCTTCGGATATTATTTCATCTCTAGAGCTCACAAACATCCGGGTGAAATAGATAAAAAAGGTATCTTTTGCAAACAAAAGCGTTCAACTGTTCAACCTGCAACCAAAACTTGTGAAGAAATAACACTTATTGTGCTTTGCAAGAAATGATTTTTAAGAATTAGTTTTTGAGTATCGATTGTCATACATGTTGGCTACAGATGACATGGCACTTTCTTATAGTCAACAATTGGCTATACTATTAAGTAATATTAACCATGCCCTTATACACCTAGACGGAGGGATTAAATCAGGATGACTTGCAAGCGGGCAGAGGAGATGTAAGAAATGGTTCATCGTAAGCCTTTCACCAGTATTGTAGTAAAAATTCATACATGGAAGATTCTAGACTAACCCATAAACGGATACACTTTTATTCATAAGCGATACTCCAATAGAGCAAGATCATGCATGGAAGTCTCCACATGCTTAGACAGTGGATTACATTGAGCGAAGACTAATGATCAACATTTAACTTGATAATGCGTATGTACAGGTGAACCTCCTTGGAGTCCCCGTGCACCGCGTCAGCGGGTAAAGGATGCCATGGGTTTTCCAAGTCCACATTGGCGGGATAGTCCCAGCTCCCCAGAGTCCAAGTCCGTTCGATGAGGCCGGTGTCGCCGCCCACGCGACTCGGATGGGTAGTAACACTGACCATGCACCCGTACATCGGCCTCGTGTTAGTGTCAGCATCAGCGGTGTCACCCCTGATGCACATTACAGAGACGGGGCGGCAGCCTGCGCGGGCCTCGCCGGTGCCCACGATCAAGAGGAAGACGCTGTCGTCCTCCTCCGAGACTAGCAGGCGGCGGTGATCCTCCAGCGACTCCGGCATGGTGAACGGGTAGCACGTCTCGTACTTGATGTTCTCCGCCAAGGGCCAGCAGTGACCGCTGCACGCATCCGTCAGGTGATGCACCATGTCCGCCGGCGAGCCACAAAACGGCATCGGGCACTCATAGTAGTGGACGAAGGGCTCCTTGGAGGCATCGACCAGGTCGTCATTGAAACGGGAGTGGCTGTAGGGGATGTTGCGCCAGTTGAATATATGAGCAAGTTACTATGAGATTTAATCCGAATAAGCACAAAATAAATCATGAAATCTACCACGATTTTGAACAGGAAGGACAGAAACACATACGGTGCAACGGGAGCAGCACCATTGGCGTTGAGGTTGTCGCCCATGTCCAAACACCACGTAGACCCGGTCTTTGAGCACGGTTCGTAGTCGTTCCACGCTCGGGCATTGAAGTTTGTAACTATTTTAGATTAGAATATACTACTCCTCCGGTGCTAGTAGTAGAGCAGAGTCCTACTCTACTACTCTACTCAAGCAAGTTAGGGCATAGCACTGTAGGGAGTACCAGTACTGTGATCACTCAAGCAAGTTGTCTGGCATCGACATGACCCTACGCTGCTGGTATGTGTCCCGTAAGTCAAGCGGCGTGCTGTAGTCATCATCACCTGTCCACTTCCCACAGCACATATTCGCTTCTCCATCTTTGTCCGCACATAATCTCGTCCAATCTTCAATCCCCGCTAAGGCGCCTCCCCCCTCGTCCGAAACCCAAGCACTAACAATGGCAGAACCGAGCAGCGTTAGCCGAAAGAGTGGCTGGAATTCGCTCCCCACAGAGGTAATCAAGCTCATTGTTTCGCGTGTGGACAATCTCAGTACCATGCCGCTCGATCCGTGCTCGTCGGGGCTATACCGTTTACTCAAATCCCTCAGGCCGGAGCTTTTTAAGCCAGCTCCTTGCTTGCTGATGCCGCCTGATCTTCACAAACAACGTGTCAGGCAGCATAACGATCGTAGGGTGGTGAGCATCAACCCCCTTGACTGAGATTCGATCCCCGTCAGCCTCAACTACATTAACGGTATGTACTGAGTCGGCATGAACACGTCTTGGATGGTGCTCGTCGACGGTCGCGGCAGCTGGATGCTCGTGGAGGTCTACACCCAGCGATTGATCCCCCTTCCTTCGATTAACACTACACTACTTTGGCACCGCGGCCCAGAATACTCAGAATCTTAAAGTAGCCAACATGATACCAAGTTTGATTTGCTCAAGGTTGTAATCTGCCAAGTGTCCACAAGATCTGCAAATTATAAAGACTTCAGGCTAATTGCGTTCTTCAACCGCGGTCTCGCCTATCTGACAGGTCACTGCGGTAGGTGGATAAATCTGCACGTCCATCGCAGGATCATACATCCTCCATGGTTCTCTGATGCCATTAAACACAAGGGCTTCATTTACGTTGTCGACTCCTTCTATGGCTAGACGTATTGCTGGCCTACTCCAGTCATCGCTACAAACGGCTGTTACAGTAGTATGTTACTTTCCTATGATATCATGATGGCTTGCTTATATTACTGTCAACATTTGCTGAAAAAATATTCATGCTCATAACATGTTGTTCTTAAGATTGACTAAATCAAGAGCCCTTTTTTATTTGACTCCAACTTGATATGATGTTGTAGGCCGCCTGGTGTCCCTACCCTTCCTAATCCCAGAACCTTTCAAAGAAAAGCGGTATGGCAGTTGCAGGTGGTTCCTGGCTCGATCAGACGATGGTGAAAGATTGATGATCGTTCGCACGTACCGGACGTGTTGTTCCGCGGAATACAATCACAGTCACTGCAAGGTCTTTGAGCAGGATCCCAGCTTCTCTGGGCCTTCAGGAATTTTTGACTGCAGGCTGGTAAGTAGCCTTGGTACACGCTCTCTATTTGTTGGACTGAATTATCCGATTAACCAGGAGATAACCGACGGCAAGGATCATGATGGCAGCGCGGTTTCGTTCATCAGGCAAAACTGTGTGTACACAGCGTACCATGCGTCTCTGCATGCACCATACCCTGATATGTGCCGCCACGCTCTGCAGCCCAAAGTAGGAGAGAGGGTCGCAAGTATCAGACTTCGACCTACTGGCTAGAGTTTCCCCCGTCAGGCAGCCATCTGGTTCAAGCCGTCAGCCAATCTCCACAGCTTAATAAATAGTAACGTCTAACTGAGCCAGTTAGTTAGATGCGCACACTTGGTGTAGTAGCATCTTTATTTCGTTTGATGCATACACTTGTTCTTTTTTGGTAGCCCTTGTGTAATGATGGCTGATGTTTGGTTTGGAAGAGAGAGTTGCGTCTTCACTCTTCTGGCCTGCTTACTGCTTCTGTTGCACCCTAGCCCTGGTGGTTGTTGTTGCTGCTGTTTTCAATGTACAATCAGTAGTATATTTTGTCTGGTGGTTGAATAAATGTGTTGTTAGAACGACAAACACAATGTTTTGGAAGTCGTTGCACGGTTCGATCCTTTAGTGCCCCATACCGTACGTAGCGCATACTATTTTTCGTACGGAACACATTTTCCACTTGTTGATAACATGCAGCCCACTGATGAAGGCCCAATAGAGAAGCCCATAATTAACTGGAAGGGAGGCTCTCACATGAATCCGGCCAAGGTACATGCTCATGGTCCCCTAAACATAAATAAGTAAATAAATAAATAAAGCTAAATGCTCATGCACCAGTTATTTAGGAAAATAGGTAGCCCAGTATTTCTTTTTGAAGAATATCCAAGCTAGGACTATTTGTTTTCTCCGAATTATTGGGCTGCAAATCTTTCAAGACAAGGAGGGATGCGTTCCGGCCTGGCTTAACAGTATGGTCAATGTGTGTTAAAAGTAATATCAAAAGGGGTTGAAAATTCCAAAAAATTTATATCAAATGGGATATAAGTTTGTTTTTTTGTTTTTGTTCTTCACTTATATCTTATACGTATTTCATTTGATTTAACATGACATAGTACTAATTTATTTTTAAATTGGTTTTAGTATGGCTATTAATTTTCGGATTAAGAATATTTCGTTCCCCAGCAAAAATTTGCGAATTTTCAAAAATTCCCACATATTTAGTTAATTTTTTGACCCTGGTACTGACCAGAAAATGGCCAACAATTCTTAAAATGGAAAACGGGCTGCAATAAATTCCATATGAATTAGAAAATGAGTAAAAATTATAAAAATAATAGCAAATGGGTTGTACACGCCACAGATTTCGAGGCTGGCTTGTTTACGCAAGGCTTTGTCAGTGAACACACGATTCTAGCAGCAGTGACTGTTGGATGTCCATCCAACGGCCAACGTGCTTCTTCAATCTCTGATCTTCCTGCTCCAGCCGCCTAAATTAGCACCGGCGGGACTGCCTGCTCCCTCCTCTTGTGGCCCGCTATGATGCCGCGCAGGCTTCCCCGGCCCACCCTACTCCCTCCGCTGGCCTGGCCGCACGCAATCAACTCCCTCCTTATTATGCGAAAAAATGATTCCTCCCACTGACATCTGGGGCGCACCGGTTGGGAGGCTGACTTGTGGGCCTACTAAGTTGACGTGTACGCGGGGCTTGTCAACTTAGTCAACAAACGATTCTAGCAGCAGTAGACGTTGGATTTGAATCGAACGGTCCTGCTGCTTCTTCAATCGCTGCTCTTCTTGCACCAGCCGCACAAACCAGCGCCGGGGAGATCGCCTGCTCCTGCCTCCAGTGGCCGGCTATGCTGCCGTTGATGCCTCATCGCCCCCTACTACACCCACCGCTAGCCAGGCCCTGCGGCGACGGCAGCCTCACACCGCAGCCGAACCAGTGAACCCTTGTACTCCTCTCCGCGTGGGCATCCATTGCCGCATCTTCCCCGGCTCCGCGTCGTCCCCTTCCTAGGCCTCGCCGTCGTCCACCGCCTTGGTGCTCTCGGCGCGCTGTGGTCAACGTGGTCAATGACATTCCATCGGAAGAGTACTATACATGGAGAGGCTGACAGCTGGGTCCACGGCCACAGCCCAATTTTTTTGTGATTTGCCAAGTAAGTCGCTTTGTCAGGCCTATTGGGCTGTAAATCTTTCAAGACGAGGAGAGCTTTCATTCGGCTGGCCGAGAAAATGACCCATCAGTAACGAGAAATGGGCTGTACATTTTTAAAACACATCAAACCGGCAATTAGTTTCAAATATCTTTTTTTTCATTTCCAGCTTTTAAATTGCATTATTTTTTATGGGTGGAGAATTTGTTGGATTTTATATTTATATACATTTATTTTTAAAATCAGTTTGAATGTGAGTCGAAATTTCGGGATTAAAAATAGTTCGGACCGCACCGAAATATGCCAAATTTTGTATAATTTTTTAACCATGGCCACAATATGGGTTGTAATGCTAACAAAAAGAATATGGGCTCCAAAAAAACCTTAATAATTAGCAAATGGGCTAAAATTATTAGAGATAATGGCAGATGGGTTGTATGATGTTTTCCACAGATTTGAGGCTTTCCTAAAAAAAAGGTTGACGCACAAGCAGTGACTGTTGGATGGCCATCCAACGGCCGTCATGCTTCTTCAATCTCTACTCTTCCTACTCCAGCCGCTCAAACAAGCCCCGGCCGGACTGCCTGCTCCCTGCTCCCCGCGGCCGGCTCTGCTGCCACGCAGGCCTCACGGCCCCACCATACTCCCATCGCTGGCCTAGCCATCCCTCTACTCATCCACACTTGATGTTATTCTCCGGCGACGGCAGACGAACCAGTAAACCCTCGTACAGTCGTACTCCCCTCTGCGTGGGAAACAACTGCCAAGTATTCCCTGCCTCCGTGTTGTTCCCTTCCTAGGCCTCGTCGTCGTCCACCGCCCTGGTGCTCTCGGCGTGGCCTGATCAACATGGTCAATGACCGACATGCATCTGAAGTGGACTATACGTGGAGAGGCTGACAGCTGGGTCCATGACCACAGGCAAGGAAATGCCTCCTTATTACGCGCAAAATAATGATTCCTCCACCTGACATCAGGGAACCACCGAAAGGGCCTCTGTATTTCGCGAAAAAACGTTACCGCCGCTGACAGCTCAGACCCACCAGCTATATCTTCGCACACAAGGAAGTGCCTCCTTATTACGCACAAAAAAATGAATACTCCCCCTGTTAGCTGGGACCCAGTATAGTGGCAGGCTGACTTGTGGGCCGACTAAATTGACGGGGACGGAGGGCTTTGTCAACTTAGTCAATATGCACGATTCTAGCTCCAGTGACCGTACGATGTCCATCCAACGGCCGTAGTGCTTCTTCAACCTCTGGTCTTCTTGCTCCAGCCGCCCAAACCAGCACCGGTCATGCCTCGTGCTCCTACCTCCCATGGCCGGCTGTGATGCGGCGGAGGCCTCACCGCCCCCTACTACTCCCACCGCTGGCCAGGCCATCCCTCTACTCACCCACACCCCCCTGTTATTCTGCGGCGACAGCAGCCTCATACCGTAGCGAACCAGTGAACCCTCGTACTCCTCTACGCCTGGGCATCCACTGTCGTGTCTTCCTTGGCTTCGCGTCGTCCCCTTCCTAGGCCTCGCCGTCGTCCACCGCCCTGGTGCTCTTGGCACGGTGTGGTCAACGTGGTCAAGGAACGGCTTCCATCGAACATGGACTGTACGTGGAGAGGCTGACAGCTGGGTGCACGGCCGCAGCAAGGAAGTGCCTCCTTATTACGTGCAAAATAATTCTTCCTCCACCTGACAGCGGGGACCCACCATACGGGCCACCGTATTTCGTGAAAAAAAAGTTCCCCCCTGACTGCTGGGACCCACCAGCTACATCTTCGCACGCCAGGAAGTACCTGACAGTCGGGACCCACCTGGTCGAAGCGTACGTAGCGTTGTCATTATGGTCGCGAACGTGTACGTACATATATACTGGTGGATGTAGAGGCGCGCACATGTTGTAGTAGAGGCGCGCACGTAGCATGTACACGTACATACAACGGCCAGGGTGCAAGAAAGAAAATACGGCCACGTATGTGTACATACGGGTGAGGTCTCGAACGCCTACTCGCGCATACGTACGGCCAGGGCTTGTGTACATGGCTAGGTCGGAACAGAGAAACAGTGTCGTCTTTGTGTTCATGGGGAGGCAACGGAATGCATCGTGTTCATGGGGAGGCAACGGAATGCGTCGTGTTCATGGGGAGGCAACGGAATGTGTCGTGTTCATCGGGAGGCAACGAAACGCGTGGGAGCCAACCGGCTGGGTCGAAACGGAATGCGTGGTTGTGTTCATCGGGAGGGCTTGGACGGAATAGGCGATGGAAACGAGGCCTGGCGTACCGCAAAACGGAGGAAACGGACCTCCTACGTTTGGAACGGGGTCCTGTTGATCGGGAGGGGTGTGGCGTACCACAAAGTGGAGGAAACGGACCTCCTACGGTCGAAACGGAGGTCCTGTTGATCGGGAGGGGTGTGGCGTACTGCAAAACGGACGAAACGGACCTCCTACAGTCGGAACAGGGGTCCTGTTGATCGGGAAGGGGTGTGGTGTACCGCAAAACGGACGAAATGGACCTCCTACGGTCGAAACGGGGGTCCTGTTCATCGGGAGGGTGTGGTGTACCACAAAACGGGACAACACGGGATACTGTTCATCTCCACCATCAACCTCCTCCAGCCTCCACGGGCTACCGTCGACCTCCTCCAGCCTCCACGGGCTCCTGTTCATCCAGCCTCCACCGCGCGCTACTCCACCGGCTACTGTTCAACCACCCCTCCACCGTCTACTGTTCATCCAGCCCTCCACACCACGGGGTCCTGTTCAACCACCCCTCCACGGGCACCCCTCCACCGTCTACTGTTCATCTAGTCCTCCACACCACGGGGTCCTGTTCATCCAGAGGCAACGCCACCGCTCACTGTTCATCCAACCCCCCCGCAATGCTCACTGTTCATCCAATCGATCGTCTTCAGTTAGGAGCAGTAGCGAAGGAATCGCTCGATCGGGTTCAGTTAACAGGCATCGATCGATCGCTCGGGTTCAGTAACGCGTAGCCTATAGTGCAATCGCTCGGTTCAGTTAGAGCCCAACGCCTCGCTCGGGTTCAGTTAGAGCCAACGCCTCGCACACACGCGCGTACGTGTACAAGAGAAAAGCGCATCGCTCGGCCCCCGACCTCCCACCGTAACTGGGAACTCCCTGAAATTTTCCTCCAATCGCTTCTACCACGGTTTTTTCCGTCATGGACGGCCCAAAGGATGTCATGCAGCTGCGTCTCCGGCCCGCCCAGGACGAAAAGCCCATTTTCTATCATGATTTTTTGTCATAGAAGTAGGAGCCCACCACATCTATGATCATACCGGGTTTTGTCACAATTATCGTCATAGAAGTGTCATATGTATGACAGAAAAAAAAATCGTTCAGCCCAAAATGTCACGGATGTGTCTTTTTTTGTAGTGTTGATGATATGAGTATTACAAGAGTTGATCTACCACGAGATCGTAGAGGCTAAACCCTAGAAGCTAGCCTATGGTATGGTTGTATGTTGTCCTACGGACTAAAACCCTCCGGTTTATATAGACACCGGAGGGGGCTAGGGTTACACAGAGTCGGTTACAAGGAAGGAGATCTACATACCCGTATTGCCAAGCTTGTCTTCCACGCCAAGGAGAGTCCCATTCGGACACGGGACGAAGTATTCAATCTTGTATCTTCATAGTCCAACAGTCCGGCCAAAGGATATAGTCCGGCTATACGGAGACCCCCTAATCCAGGACTCCCTCAGTAGCCCCTGAACCAGGCCTCAATGATGATGAGTCCGACGCGCAGTTTTGTCTTCGGCATTGCAAGGCGGGTTCTTCCTCCGAATACTCCATAGAATATTTTGAACACAAGGATAGTGTCCGGCTCTGCAAAACAAGTTCCACATACCATCGTAGAGAGAATAATATTTCCACAAATCTAATCTACTGACACGTTTGACAGCATGACATGATACCATGTCCCAGTCAATATTCGAACCGTTTTTCTCAACCAGCTACTGCACATATCGCGAGGTGGTTTCCTTGGCACGTCTTGTCGAAGCATAAATCGTGTCCCCTTATTACAGGATTCTCATCAATACGGATGTGGGTAACCCAACCGCGCCATCAATTACGGTGCTTGGGGAATGAGTGGGGAGGCGCGTCGCCTCTTCCGCCCTTATAAAGGGACAAGGATTCACTCTTTTCACCCACGCCTTCTTCCCGATTCATTCCCTTCTGCTCAGGCTCTAGCGCCCAAGCGTTCACCTTCTCTGCCCACAGAAGGTCTTCCAAAGATGTCCAGATCCAGAGCATGAGGCAAACGGATGGCCTCTACCGTCCGAGAGAAAGATATCAAAAAGCTTCGGGAGGCCGGGTATCTAGCCAAGAAAATCAGCCACCGTCTCCCGACGGCGGGACAGATCGTCCCCACTCCGGAACCCCACGAGAGGGTTGTATTCCTCTCTCACTTTGTCCGCGGGCTAGGGTTTCCCCTCCACCAGTTCGTTCATGGCATCATGTATTATTATGGGATTGATCTTCATAGTCTGTCCCCTAATTCATTCCTCAACATCTCGACATTCATTGTCGCGTGCGAGGCTTTTCTCCGCATTTTGCCGCACTTCGGTTTATGGCTGAAGGTTTTTAATGTGAAGCCCAAGGTGGTGGGCGGCGAGCACGCCGAGTGCGGGGGGCGCTATGGTGAGCGAGATGCCCAACATCATATGGCCCACGGGAACCTTTAATGATTTTGTCAAGGAGTGGCAACAGCAGTGGTTTTACATCACTGAGCCGTGCGACAAGGAATGGCCTGCCTCTCATGAATTTCGATCTGGCACCCCTCTGCGGCTTACATCCTGGGTTAAGAAAGGCCTGGACTGGTCCTCATCCGACGAACTGTCGGTGCTCTGGACGCGTGTTAAAGATATGGGAGATAAGAACATTGAACTTGTCAACGTAGTCCAGGTGATGTTAGTTCCCCGGGTACTGCCTTGTCAACACCGGACTTGCAATTTATGGGAATTAGATACGGCCAGGCACCAAACCTTGTGAGGGTTCTTCGGCTCCTCGCACAAGGACATTTGGAAGGTGCTTTTCAAGTCCAGCAAATCATGGCCGGACTCCGCCGAGGACCGCGGGTACCAATTGTCCCGCCCTACAAGTTCGGTGAGTTTATCAAACTTTTCTATCCGCATGACCCAAAGAAAGCGCTTAACGCATGTTATTCAACTCTCCCAGGGTTGGACGAAGAAGGCGGAGTGGATCCATTGTCTGGCCCCGCTGCCCGAAGACCCGGCCATCCCACTTCTGACAAAGATGCTGGTCCCGACGCCTTACAAGGTGCCAAAGAAGATGGCCGAGAAGGAGTCCAAAAAGACCCGGGGCGGCCTTCATCGCTACGGCACTTCGAACACAATATTCGAAGGTCCTGGTGCCCATTCCGCCTCCAAAGAGGACGAAGAGGAGGAGGAAGATGAATCCCCTACGAGGGAAGAAGGAAGAGGACGGCCTCCGCATCCTTGGAGGCCGAGCTGCCCAAAAGGGGAAAGGCTCCTCTTCCGGAGGAGTCCACTGCCGCCGCCGACAGCGGCCCGACATGGGATCCTAGGGCCCAGCCCCTGGTGAACTCGTAAGTATATAAAATCCGAGTACGTTTAAGCGTCCGGACTCATCGTGGCTTAGTACTTTAACATGAGCATATTTTTTGTAGTCCGGCGAGGTCCCATACCAAATAATCCTCATCAGAGGACCTGCTGAGCTCAAACGCCATGGAGAGCGGGACACCCCCAAAGGCCCCTTCCTGGAAACAGGTGCATAACACCGAGGCTTTGTCCTAGAAGGACTCCGGCCAAGGAGGAAAGGAACAAACCGTGAAGGCGGCGCCTGGAGGTCAAACCGCAGGGGCCGGACACGAGGGGGAAAAGATTCCCATGGGGTCTGACGGCAGGGGCGATCCTGAGTTCGGGTCCCCATCGGATGCGATTCCAGAGACCTACACGGCTCTAGAATCAAGAAGGCAGCCTCCTTTGGCTGGAGGGGGCGGGCGTATTCCGCTGGCAACCTCTGTCCATCCAGAAGTGTCGGATGCTTTGTTGGTGGCGTTGCAAGATGCCTCCATCGTTGATGAACATCATTACCCTATGGGTGCGGTGATTGAGAAGATTCAGTCAACTGAGAGTGGACTGAACGAAGCCTGTATCAGCCTATAAGAGGCTTTGAGGTATGTTTTATGAGTTGTCGAAGAGTGTCATAGTATAGATAGTAGCCCTGATACACTGTTCAGTGAAAGAAAGAACAGGACAGGGGATCGAATTGATGATCGCAGGAAGACTCATTGAATGACATTGATTTCTCTTCTGTTTCAAGCAGGTACCTGTAGCGGCTGCTGCCTCTCGTACTGCGGAGATCTCCGGACTGAATCAAAGTCTGGAGCGGACCATAGAAGAACTTGGCCAATTGAAAATGTTGTTGAGGGATAAACACGGTATGCACAAGCGTTGCGCGCATTTATTGTGAAATAATTTGTGCTAGGGTTTATGAACGAAGTCGAGGCCCTCAAAAGGGTCATTGCTGAGGCCAAGAAAAAGGCGGCCACAGAGCAGACTCTTCTTGAGAAACACGAGGCCAGAGTTATTAAAGCTGAGTAGGAGCTGCAAGAGGCCGTAAGTAAATGTGAGACCTTGGAGGAGAGTTTAACGGAGAAAGATTCCGAACTCACCAAGGCGCTTCAAGCCACGAGCGATGCCCTGGGGGAAACCCAAAGCGCCCTACAGGGGATCCGAGAGGCGAGAAAGATCGTGACGGGTAAGGCTTTTCCCATGTAAAGCAAGTATTTGAAGGGAAAAATATGTTTCTAATTTTGAATCCGGATTTCTCATGTGTATTTGCCGAGCTACCTTGCAGCATATCAGATGATGCCCAATTATACTGAGCCGAAGAAAGGAACACCGCAGATAAGCTCTTCTGGTCGCAGTATTTGGCGCCGAATTATCCGGTGCCTTTTGCCGATCAACTGAAATAGCTGATCGAACTGCATAAGGCTGTGGAACTAGCCATGAAAGATATGGTTATCTGGCTATTGCCTGCCGAGCCGATTCCAAGTAGCTACTTCAGGCTCGTGAGGTGGCTTGTAAGCACTTGCCCTCGACTTGACGTCATCAAGCGGTCCTCTGTATAGAAGGAGCGTGAATGGCCTTCGCCCGCGCAAAGGTGCACTAGGGGAAGGTGGATGCCGAAAAGCTGATGACCGGAGGACCGCCAAAGGGGAAGGAGCACCGCAAGCCCGAATTATATTATGAGAGTGTCCTGAAAGGATCCTACCTTGCAGCGGAGCTATGCACCAAGGACATTATATTTCCATGAATGCCAATCATGTTGTCCTTTGTAATGTTTGAACAAGGTCATTTATTTGTCACCTGTTATATAAAAGTTTACCCTCCTGTGCGGCCGTTTTTATATTAATTTTGAGAGTTGGCCAGTCGTCGGCTTCTGCCCCCACGTAAAAAGTACGGGGGTGTTCGGGATAAACCTGAGCACTCTTTATCCTAGTTTTGGGTCCTTCGAAGGAGGTGCTCAGCACAACGAACTAGGCAATCGGACTATAGGGCTTTATCACTCTCACTTAGCCATAGTAGCTTTAGTATGGTCGGCGCAGCCCCTTGTATTCGGAAGACCGTATTAGGGGCTCTATAAGCGCCTGATCGGAGAAAAAACCGATCCATCGCACGCTGCATTAGTTATGGCATTATGCGGGAGAAATCCTTAAAGATTTTGTAACCGCTCGAACAGCTGACCAGCTCTCGTCGTATCATGACAGTCAGTTTTCGGCATTCTCTACTGAGGTGCTCATCCGGAAGAACCGGGACACAATCGCAGTAGTTCTCCCAGTGCTACCTTAGCCGATATAGCAACGTAAGGTACCAAAACATGGGAGCCGGGCAAACCCAACTATTGACCCAAGACATGATTCAGAGCTGATGCATATAATGCTATAGGTTCGGGGTGCCGAACTTCCATGAAGGTGTTCAGACTTTTATTGCTGTGTTACGGGAAAAACGAAGCCCCTAGCATATTTAAGGCATATCGTTGTGTACGGATGCCACTTGACAAAATGATTTTGATAAGAAATAATCAGCAGGTAAACGTCATATAAATCCACATGTTGTATTTTTATAATACGTCTATGCGTATGGGTACAAGTAATGTGATAAAAGGGGGTTGTGATAGCCGAACCTGTTGTGACCAGGGGGAAGAGGTTGAGTGTGGATCTGTAATATAGCCGGACAATCACTGCGGGGAATGTCTAAGGATTCCTTAACGCGTTCAAGCTGCCTCCGTGTAGTCCGTCCTGGTCGGTGCAAAGGTGAACCTGCGAAGGAAATATAAGAAATGTTTACGTGCCGGAGGGCGGTTGAACCGCTGAGTTCGGCCTGTCATGGCCTTCGCCAGAGTGTTTAGTTGAGCTCTGGACGAGCCAGGGTATCCTTCCGCGAACTAGTTCGGAGCCCCTTGACGGTGTCCGGGATCCTGGACGTCGACTCAAGGTTCGGCTGCAAGGTGCTGCTCGTTGTTTCCGCTGCTAAGGCAGTGGTGTATTTGTTGGTACCGAAGGAAGGTTCGGCCTTGCCACGAACTGTGATGACGCTACGTGGACCGGGCATCTTGAGCTTACGGTAGGCATAGTGTGGCACCGCATTGAATCGAGCGAACGCGGTTTGTCCGAGCAGTGCTTGATAATCACTGCGGAAAGGGGCGATTTCGAAGATTAACTCTTCGATACGGTAATTTTCTGGTGATCCGAAGATTACCTCGAGGGCAATGGAGCCTGTACAGTTAACCTCCATACCTAGTATGATGCCTCTAAAAGTGGCTTTAGTGGGTTTGGTCACCGAATGATCGATGCCCATCTTGCGCACTGTGTCCTGGTAAAGCAGATTTAAACTGCTACCTCCATCCACAAGGACTCGAGTGAGGTGGAACCCGTCTACTATTGGGTCGAGGATTAGTGCGGCTGGATTGCCCCGATTGGCGTTAACCGAACGATCTGTGCGGTTGAAGGTGACCAGCCCTAGTTTATATTGTGGGACGGCTAGTTCCGTTGACTCGCCATCCCTAAGGGTGCATATCTGGTCCGAGTTGGCAATTTGGGTGGTATTTACCACATTCAGCGATTGAATATGGGGGATTTCTTTTGCCCTCCTGTGTTCAGTGATCTGGGCTCTTCGTCCCTATCGTTGCTTTGAGACCCCTCTTCGTCTTTCGCGCCTGCCTTGCTAGCTTGTTTGAAGACCCAGCATTCTTATTGGTATGGGTGGCTGGTGTTTCTGGGGTGCCATGAATTTGGCATTGGCGATCGAGTATGCGTTCCAGACTGGATGGACCCGGATTTTTATTTTTTGGTGGCCCTTTCCGTTGACCAGACTTTGAGCCCCTGAACCCGGCATTAACTACCGTATTTTTGGTGTTTTCACCATATTTGCGGCGCTTGTGTTTGTTGCGTCGTGGTTTGCCGTTGCTATCCCTGGCTTCTGATATGCTAGGTTTGCTTGTTGTATTGGTACTACGAGCCAACCAGCTATCTTCGCCCTCACAAAAGCGGGTCATAAGTGTCTTGAGGGCTGCCATGGATTTTGGCTTCTCTTAACCGAGGTGCCGGGCGAGCCATTTGCCACAAATATTATGCTTAAATGCCGCTAAGGCCTATGCATCTGGACAGTCTACAATTTAGTTCTTCTTGGTTAGGAACCGGGTCCAGAATTTCCTAGCCGATTCCCCTGGCTGCTGAGTTATATGACTTAAATCGTCAGCGTCTGGCGGTCGCACATAAGTGCCCTGGAAATTGTCCAGGAATACCTCTGCCAGGTTCTCCCAACTTCCGATGGAGTTTGCTGGCAAGCTATTGAGCCAATGCCGAGCCAGCCCTTTGAGTTTTAGCGGGAGATACTTGGTGGCATGTAGGTCATCCTCGCGGGCCATGTGAATGTGGAGGAAGAAGTCTTCTATCCATACCGCGGGGTCTGTAGTACCATCGTATGATTCAATGTTGACGGGTTTAAACCCATCTGGGAATTCGTGATCCATTACTTCATCAGTGAAGCATAAGGGGTGTGCGGCGCCTCTGTGTCGGGCTATATCATGACGCGGTTCATACGAGTCTTGTCTGTCATGTTCGGCTCGGCCGGATTTGCTTTTAGTGTATCCGGCGTGACGATCATCATCGCGTGTTGGTGCGTGCCCCCGTGATCCGCAGATCGATCTTGCATGTTTTGCCTTGTTTTCCAATATGTCTCGCAGGTCCCGCGTGTTGCCCCGGGCCTTGGCACTTTTGTTTGATTGGCGGTGGGGTGCGGGCTAGACTTCGGGCTGAAATGCCTCTCTGTCTCGGCCACGAGGTGGCCCGTCAGCCGCATCATACGCTTGTGATGTAGGTTTCAATTCTTCCTCCTCGAGGTGAGGTAGACCTGCGCTTTGGGTAACTCTTGGAGGGGCGCTCGAGTTTGTATTCCTTGGCCACAAGGACTTCGGTCCATCTGTCTGCTAGCAAATCTTGATCATCTTGAAGCTGTTGTTGCTTTTTCTTCAAGCTATTTGTTGTGGCCATAAGCCGGCGCTTGAAGCGCTCCTGCTCGACGGGATCCTTAGGCACGATAAATTCTTTGTCGCCGAGGCTCACCTCGTCTTCGGAGAGAGGCATGTAATTGTCATCCTCCGATTCTCCATCTGCTGCCCGCTCTGGAGGGCTAGCTTGTTCACCCTCCCGCTCTAAATTATGCTGGAGGGGATTGTTGTCATCTTCGGCACTATCCAGAGTGTTATTCTCTCTTGTGCCGGTATCACTACTTTTGCTATGGCGGGACTTAGAGCGGCGCCGCTGACGTTGGCGCTTGGGTTGCTTCTTGGAGGGGTCATCCTCCGTTGTGTCGTCGCCATTGCCTTCTTTGGGGGTGTCTGTAACACCCACGATGCGGCTATATCTCCCACGTGTCAGAGCACGACTTAGAGGCATAACCGCATTGTAGGCATGTCGCAAGAGGGGTAATCTTTACACATCCCATTTACCGAATAAGAAAGAGATAAAGAGTTGGCTTACAATCGCCACTTCACACAATACATAAATATAGCATTACATCATCCAGAATACAATCAAGGTACGGTTACGGAACCAAATAAAGAAAGACAACCCCTAATGCAATAGATCCCCGATCGCCCCAACTGGGCTCCACTACTGACCGTCTGGAAAGGAAACATAGTAACGTCCTGAATCCTCATAAAACTCTCACTTGAGTTCGGTCGCATCCCCTGGACTGGCATCATCGACACCTGCATCTGGTTTTGGAAGTAATCTGTGAGTCATGGGGACTCAGCAATCTCACACCCTCACGATCAAGACTACTTAAGCTTATGGGTAGGAAAAGGTAGTGAGGTGGAGCTGCAGCAAGCACTAGCATATATGGTGGCTAACTTACGCAAATGAGAGCGAAAAGAGAAGCAAAGCACGGTCCAGAAGCTATAAAGATCAAGAAGTGATCCTGAAACTACTTACGTTCAACCATAACACGAGACCGTGTTCTCTTCCCGGACTCCGCCGAAAAGAGACCATCACGGCTACACACGCGGTTGTTTCATTTTAATTAAGTTAAGTTTTAAGTTTTCTACAACTGGACATTAACAAATTTCCATCTGCCCATAACCGCGGGCACGGCTTTCGAAAGTTCCAAACCCTGCAGGGGTGTCCCAACTTAGCCCATCACAAGCTCTCACGGTCGACGAAGGATATTCCTTCTAGCAGGAAGACACGATCAGTCTCGGAATCCCGGTTACAAGACATTTCGACAATGGTAAAACAAGACCAGCAAAGCCACCCGATGTGCCGAAAAATCTCGATAGGAGTTGCGTGTATCTCGTTCTCAGGGCAACTCCGGATGAGACTAGCTACGAGTAAAACCAAACCTCAAGTTTCCCCGAGGTGGCCCCGCAGGAAGCTCGGTTCAGATCAACACTCAGAGGAGCACTGGCCCCGGGGGGTTAAAATAAGATGACCCTTGAGTCTGCAGAACTCAAGGGAAGGTATATGGTGGTAGGTAGGAAAATGGTAAAACCAAGGTCGGGCCCTGGTGGAGGAGTTTTATTCAAAGCAAACTATCAAGGGGTTCCCATAACACCCAACCGCCTAAGGAACGCAAAATCAAGGAACATAACAAAGGTATAACGGAAACTAGGGCGGCAAGAGTGGAACAAAACACCAAGCATAAGGCCGAGCCTTCCACCCTTTACCAAGTATATAGGTTCATTAAAGTAAACAAGATATAATAATGATATCCCAAAAATAATCATGTTCCAAACAAGGAAGAAACTCCAATCTTCACCTGCAACTAGCAACGCTATAAGAGGGGCTGAGCAAAGCGGTAACATAGCCAAACAATAGTTTGTTAGGACAAGGTGGGTCAGAGGTTTGACATGGCAATATGGGAGGCATGATATAGCAAGTGGTAGGTATCGCGGCATAGCAATAGAGCGAGCAACTAGCAAGCAAAGATAGAAGTGATTTCGAGGGTATGGTCATCTTGCCTGCAAAGTTCTCCGAGTTGACGTAAGCTTGATCCTCGTAAGCATACTCAACGGGTTCCTCGATCACGAACTCGTCTCCCGGCTCTACCCAAGGAAAGAACACAAGCAAAAGAAACCACAATCAACCACGGTGCAATGCGCAAGCAATATGATGCAAAAACATGGCATGATATGCGGGATGTGCTATGCAATGCATATGCATGCTCCGAAAGGAAAAGATTGAACCAGGCCTCAACTTGGCAAACCAAGTGCGCTGCTGGAAAGATGAGTTGATTTTGTTCGAAATTGATATAAAGATCACCGGAATCGGATTCACGGTTTGCAAATGGCAAGCAAAACAATAATGGCACGATTCTGCGATTAACAGCACGATGCCATCTAAAATGCAACAAGAAACTAAGCTACTGGACTCTAACATAGAAACAAAGCACATGCCAGTGATCTACTCAAGATGCTTGACAAAAGATGAACACTGAGCTACGGCTAAATCACACAAGATCAGGTTCAAACAAGCATGGCAAAAGTGCAAAAGATAACAACATCACAGACTTAGTGAAAATACTAACATGCCAGGAATTAACATCAGGAAGCAAAGTTTAGAGCAAGATAATAACATGCTACAGGAACAGAACATAGCAAACAAAGGCATAGTATGAATCTACTCAAAGCATATAACAAAAGTCCCTTACTGACCATAAGCCAAAAGGGCACACAAAATATGAGGGCACCCACGTGAACATAGCAAGTTCCGTTAACAGATTCAGACTTAGCAGAAAACTGGACATGGCATCAAAAGAATTATGAAGGCATGTTTGCGAGCTCGATTCACTCATCACAAGTCATTTCATAACAAACTAAGCATACTCCCAGCAAGAAGACATGATCATGAAGCCAAGAAAAGCAAGAACAAGTTCATAGCATGCATGGATCAACTACAACAACCTTGGCAAAATTGATTAACATGTAAACAATCTGCCAGGAACATTTTATAGCAAAAGTAGAGCAAGATTGAGTCATTTTAGGGTACTCCATAAATGCAAAAAAGGACATGGATGGATAGAGCATAGCCTTATGTGAAAATCATCCTTACTGAACATACTCAAAAGAAGCATGGATCACTCTGTATCAACATGAATACATAGCATGAAAATAATAGCAGAGCAAAGACTTAGTGAAATTCTAAGTCTCTGAAATCAGCAACATCACGAGAGCTACTTTGCATGCTTGTGCTAGTCACCGCATTGATCACAAAAATACATGCCATACACCCCTGTAAACATGGCATGGCATAGCCAAAAACACATGTAGAGCTCAAGACCATATGCTGCACCCAATAATCATGGCAAAAATGACAAATGCTCAAGATCTGCTAAGTAACAGGAACTAACATTATGAAGCACTCTTGCAACACTTATTTAGGCATCAAGATTGAGTCAAACAAGCATGGTGCAATGGAACAAAATGAAGAGGACATCCAGATGAGCAATTTGATATATGGCACGCCCAAAACGGAGCTACGGTGACAGAGTTATGGCATGTTGAAAAAGGCATCAAAATAACCAGAAAAGGGGACTTAGTGGAAAAGGAGAGGTCAACCTAGGATTTACTATAGCATGTGGATCGGGTAGATCCGGGCTCGCCGAAGAAGGACAGTGGAGAAGGCAGGGGGCGGCGCCGGCGAGGCAAATCCAGGGCGGATCCGGCCGGATCTCGCCGGATCCGGGCGCGGATGCCGAGGGGCGGC